>NC_135237.1:190548527-190628527 GCF_051348905.1 Ranitomeya variabilis
ATTGCCGCGGAAATTTCCGCGGCAGTTCTGCAACTCCTGCCGCGGGTATATCGCATGCAGAATTGGCATGCATATTCCGGCTAAACACTAGCGTTTTGCAAGCATAATTAGCTTGCAGAACGATAGCGTTTTCCTAGCGATCTGCAGCATCGCTTGGAAAACTGATTGACAGGTTGGTCACACTTGTCAAACATAGTGTTTGACAAGTGTGACCAACTTTTTACTATTGATGCTGCCTATGCAGCATCAATAGTAAAAGATATAATGTTAAAAATAATTTAAAAAAATGGTTATACTCACCTTCCGAAGGTAGCCGATCTCAGCGGCTTCCGTTCCTATAGATGCTTTGTGTGCAGGACCTGCGATGATGTCACGGTCACGTGACCGCGACATCATCGCAGGTCCTTCACACACCGCATCGCTGGGAACGAAAGCGGTAGCGTGCACCGCTGAGAGGCGGGAAGACTCTGGGGCCATCAGAAGGTGAGTGTATCAATATTTTTTATTTTAATTCTTTTTTTTAACAATTACATGGTGCCCAGTCCGTGGAGGAAAGTCTCCTCTCCTCCACCCTGGGTACCAACCGCACATGATCTGCTTACTTCCCGCATGGTGGGCATAGCCCCATGCGGGAAGTAAGCAGATCAATGCATTCCTAGGTGTGCGGAATCCCCGCGATTCCGCAAATTTAAAGAACATGCTGCGTTTTTTTCTGGAATGCGATTCCGCTCAGGAAAACAATGCAGCATGTGCACAAAAAATGCGGATTGCATTCTATTAAGTAGGATGCTTAATGTGAGCGTTTTTTCGCAGTTTTTATAGCAAAAAAAACGCGAAAAATCTGCTACGTGTATACACAGCCTTAATGTTTTAGAAAATCACTGCAGAGTAGACTACCCAGATGTTTAGTCTATGGGATTAGAAGTAGTTACAAAAAAAAAATGATACTGATATGAAAAATTATGTTTAAAGGGAACCTGTCACCCCCCTCAGGCGTTTGTAACTAAAAGAGCCACCTTGTGCAGCACAAATGCTGCATTCTGACAAGGTGGCTCTTTTAGTTATGATGCCTGCACACGCTGAAATAAACTTTATAAAATGTGCCCCCACATACCCTGAAATCGCCAGGGAGGGCGGGTCTTTCCTTCCTAATCAGACGCAGCACAGCCGTCACTCCGGGCCTGTGGGCGCCGCCTCCTCTTGCTTAATTATCGTCCCCGGCGCCTGCGCTGTAAGTACAAAGGGCAGCGCAACTGCACTCGCCCGAAAAAAAAACTTAATGCGCAGGCGCTGGGGACGATAATGAAGCAAGAGGAAACGGCGCCCGGAGTGACGGCTGTGCTGCGTCTGATTAGGAAGGAAAGACCCGCCTCCCTGGCGATTTCAGGGTATGTGGGGGCACTTTTTATAAACGTTTATTTAAGTGTGTGCAGGCATCATAACTAAAAGAGCCACCTTGACAGAATGCAGCATTTGTGCTGCACAAGGTGGCTCTTTTAGTTACAAACGCATGAGGGGGGTGACAGGTTCCCTTTAATACAATGACAAGTGAGGTTAAGGGTACTTTCACTCTTCCGTTTATTTATATCCGTCACAATGCGTCGTTTTGGGAAAAAAACGCATCCTGCAAATTTGCCCGCAGGATGCGTTTTTTTTTCCATAGACTTGTATTGCCGACGGATTGCGACATATGGCCACACGTTGCGTCCTTCATGCACTGGATGCGTCGGGTTTTGGCGGCCCGTCGTCTCGGGAAAAACGTTCAAGGGAACGTTTTTCTGTAAGTCGCATCCAGTTTTCCCGACTGCACTTGCCCAGCAGGAAATGTCTCTCTCTGACTCTTTCCTGCCCGGCAACGCAGATGAAAATGTGAAAGCAAACACTTCCGTCGGTACGTCGCGCCGACGCATCGTGACGGGCGACTACCGACGGAAATGTGAAAGAAGCCTAAGGGTTCCTTGTGGTCACCTCAGAAATCTGTTTCCAAGATGGGTGTTGGCCATTGCACTTGATTTTTCACCAAAGCCTTAAAGCAGAATTCCCACACAAACTTCCCATCCCTTCACTACTGTAACAAACACCTTGCTCTGTTCACCATTACCATTTTTTCTACGTTGTATTTCCTAGTCCAAGCATACATCCTTGTTACTTGGTCCTAGAATGGCCACCATCTCTGCTACTGGATCATCAGGGGAACCTGTCTTCTATCCCATGGCCGCCACTAAGTCCATGACCACTATTGTTAAATGTTATTAGACTACAGCTTTAGGTCACTGATGCAGGAAGGCATGTATTTTTGTATTAATGACTTTTGGTTTTACAACATCCTGCATCATCACATGTTATACATAAATGTGCATCCACCAAATCTTTTGTCTTGCGTTGTGCATTTGTCTCCTTGGCAGGGTGGGCAAGCGTACATGTGCTTAGTTTTGTCTGTTACCTCTAGTGTCCACCTTGTGTCCATGCCACCACTCTGCCTCACACATTAGCATTATATTTTCAGGTACTAGAACCGATTACCCTTAAAAGCTAACTTTTGACCTATCAGACCTTTCCTACATGAAGGTGATATAATGTGACAGGTACAAGCAGGAGATCATCATTTGGTGTGGAAGAGGACATTGCGTAGAAATATGACCATTCCAGGTGGTTCTGTCAATTGACATGGGCAGTAAATAACCTGTGTAGTTGATTTACGCATGATGTTGTGTTTTTACTTTACAGTTAGTCACCGCATACAGAACGGCTCAGAGGGACAAAGAAAAACTCCAGGTGAGGAGTGTGATAAAGGGCCTTAATGTATACTGTAAGGCACAATAGGCCTGCTCAAGCTACTGATATTCACCCCTGTGATAGAGGCAGCAATGTGGAAGCATGGCTCCTTATGTCTGTTCTACCAGAGTCTGGAATACATCCAATAAGCTCTTTGTACTGATCCTGTCCTAGAACAGCGTGAAGGACGACAGATCCGTAAATGAACACTGCACCATCATTTTAAGATCCAATAGTCTGATTGGTCAAAGGCATGAAATAATTGTCATCCAAAAATGTTTCACCCATTTGTTGACCATTGATTGACCATGTTATTTCATCCAACAGACCAGACCCTAAATGATGGCACCAGTTTGTTAAGGCTGGCGGTACCATACGCCATCCCCAATGAGGGCGGTGCAGGAATAGGAGGCAGCAAATTCACCTTTTGATAACGGATCTATTTTTTACAGAAATAGAAGCAGATTTCTTATAGTTTATTTTTATCAATTAACAAAATGCAAAGTAAATGATCAGAAGAGAAACCTAAATCAATAATTGGTGTGATCGCTCTTTTCCTTGAAAAGTTTGATTCTTTTCATTACACTTGCACATGGTTTTTGGAGGAACTCTGCAAGGATGATGTTTCAAACATCCTGGAGAACGAACCGCAGATCTTCCGTCGATGTAGGCTTGTGCAGTTTCTCCTGTCTCTTGATGTAATCCTGGGCACACGCAATGTTGACGTTAGGGCTCTGTGTGGGGCATATCACTTAAGATATTATTTTTTACGCTGAAGAGAGTTCTTTGTGGTTGTTGTCTTACTGCAGAATAAATTTCGAGCCAGTCATACACCTTCCTGATGGTACTGCATGATGGATAAGTATCTACCTTTATTTCTCAGCATTTAGGACACCATTAATCCTAACCAAATCGCCAACTACATTTGCTGAAATTCAGCCTCAAACTCGCAAAGAACCTCCATCATGCTTCACTGCATGCAGTCATTATAGTATCTGCAGACACTCATTATTGTACAGCTCTCCAGCCCTTCAGCCAACAAACTGCCTTCTGTAACAGCCAAATATTTACAATTTTAACTCATCATGACAGATCACGTTCTACTTTTTTTCTGCACTCCAGATCTATTGTTTTCATGCATAGTTAATGGAAATCTGTCGCAGCCGTTGACCTTTTTAAACCATGAATTGTAACGAATGGAAACGGAGGCACAGATGGTGAAGTTCACATTCGTTTTTATTGTAATTTAACATGGTACCTCAGGACCACGGTCCGGGGGGCTCCGAAGGGGGTGTGACTACGTGAACCCCTGACACCCGTGGTAAGACCCCTCGAATAGGGTCAGAATGGGATGCCTGGGGGACACGGGTGCTACCTCCAGTTAGACCGGACTCGTGGTAGCTGATCCAGCGGGACAGACGGACAAGCAGGGTTAGCAGGTGACGTAGAGCTAACCGGTGGGTGCCAGGGGTACGGGTAGAAGCTGGTTCCAGCGGTACTGACGTCCAGAGGTTTAGGTAACTGAATGGCGGGACGAGACGGAACTTGAGTAGGCAGATTGGAGATCGTCCAGGAAAGTCAGGTAATGGGTAGCAGATAGTCTGTGGAGACAGACTGTGTAAGCGGAGCACTGGCAGAGAACTTCAGAAAAAGAAGCACATGCTAGCAGGAACTGGAAGTTAGCAACTGAGGATACTTGTTGCTCCGGCACCCTCCCTATAGTGGAGGGGCTAGAAATAGTAATCATTAACACGCCATTGGTCAGAAACACTTTTTGGAAAATGCGCGCTGTCTCTTTAAGAGACCGGGAGCGAGCATGTGCGACCTAAGCACACAGCCCGAAGACATGCTGGCTGCATGCCAGGAAGCAGAGGAGGAAGGGGAAACGGGCCCTGTCAGGACAACGTGGAGCCGGCACCGAGCAGGAGTCCCAATGGGGACCCTGCGAAGGTACAGGGACCGGACCGGGTGTAACATTATTATGGGCATACAGGTTATAGACTGCTGAATAAAGTAATACTTGTATTATTATTATTTATTATAGCGCCATTTATTCCATGGCGCTTTACATGTGAAAAGGGATATACATAATAAAAACAAGTACAGTAAACTTAAACAATAGAAGTCACTGACTGGTACAGAAGGAGAGTACTCTGCCTGCAAGGGCTCACAATCTACTGTACAAGGGCTGGGTGAGGATACAATAGGTGAGGTTAGAGCTGGTCGTGGAGTGGTTTGGTGGAACAAGGGTTACTGCAGGCTGTGTGCTTGTCAGAAGAGGTAGGTCTCAGGGTTCCTTTTTGAAGGTTTCCATGGTAGCCGAGAGCCTGATATGTTGGGATAGAGCGTTCCAGAGTGTGGGGGGATGTGCAGGAGAAATCTTGTATGCGATTGTGGGGAGAGCTAATAAGAGGGGAGTAGAGAAGGAGATCTTGTGAGGATCGGAGGTTGTGTGCAGGTAAGTATCGGGAGACTAGGTCACAAATGTATGGAGAAGACAGGCTGTGGATGGCTTTGTATGCCATGGTTAGGGTGTTGAACTGGAGTCTATGGGTAATGTGGAGCCACTGAAGAGATTGACAGTGGGGAGAAGCTGCGTATAATGGGGGGGGGGGGAGACAGGTTGAGTAGTCGAGCAGCAGAGTTTAGGATAGTTTGGAGGGGTGCAAGAGTGTTAAAGGGAAGCCACAAAACAGAACATTGCTGTAGTCGAGGTGGGAGATGAATGCATGGACTTGGGTTTTTGCAGATTCTTGATTAAAGAATGTACGGATCCGGGAAATAGTTTTGAGTTTGAATCAACAAGAAGTGGAAAGGGCTTGGATATGTGGTTTGAAGGGGAGATCATAGTCTAGGGTTATCTCGAGGCAGCGAGCTTGCGGGACTGGGTCGAGTGAGCAGCCTTTTACTTTAATGGATAGGTCTGTTGGGGGGGTTGAGTGAGATGGGGGAAAGATGAATTCTGTTTTGTCCATATTAAGTTTTAGAAATTTAACAGGGAAGAAAGATGAAATAGCAGACAGACATTGTGGGATTCTGGTTAGTAGGGAGGTAATATCGGGTCTATAAAGGTGGATACGTGTGTGTCATCAGCGTGGAGGTGATACTGGAAGCCATGAGACTCTATGAGCTGTCCCAGGCCAAAGGTGTAAATGGAGAAGAGCAGGGGCCCTAGGACTGAATATTGGTGGACACCGACAGATAGGGGCGAGGTGGAGTGGGAGACGCTGAATGTGCGGCTGTTAGTTATGACAAAATCCAAGATGGGGACAAGTGTATGATGCCAAGAGATGAGAATCTGTAGTAATAGGGAGTGGTCCACTGTGTCAAAAGCAGAGGACCGGTCCAGGAGGAGGAGGACAGAGCAGTGTTGTTTGGCTTTGGCGGTTAGTAGGTCATTGGTGATTTTAGGCAAGGCAGTTTCAGTGTAGTTATATGGTCAGAAGCCAGATTGTAAGCGGTCGAAGAGGGAGCAGGAGGAGAGGTGGGAGATCACTTCGATGCACTTGTTGTTCTTGAATTGTTATGAGTCGATAGCTAGACACAGAGGATGAGTCACGGGAGGGCTTTTTGAGGATAGGTGTGATTGATGCATGTTTGAAGCATTAGGGGAAAAGGCCAGTTAGTGATAGGTTGAAGAGAAGAGTTAGGGTTGGGATGAAGACTGAGGTGAGGTTTGGGTTGAGGTGGGACGGGATCAGGTCGAGTGTACAGGTGGTGAGATGTGATCTTGAGAGTAGAGCAGAAAGTTGATCTTCTGTAATGGTGGATAAGTTGGTTTTGGAAGCAGAGTGCTGAGTAGTTATGAGGAGGGGCTGTGTGGGGTTGTAAGCTTTCACCGTTATCAGTCTTCTGCTTGAAGAATGAGACAAAGTCTTCATTTGAGATGAGTGAGGAGGGAGGAGAATGCTGGGGGATGGAGGAGAGAATTTAAAGTGTTGAATAGCTCTTTAGGGTTGTGAGACAGGTTAGATATGAAAGATGAGAAGTACCGTATATACTCGAGTATAAGCCGAGATTTTCAGCCCAAATTTTTGGGCTGAAAGTGCCCCCTCGGCTTATACTCGAGTCATGATCGGTGGTGGGGTCGGCGGGTGAGCACTGTCATATACTCACCTGCTTCCGGGGCTCCTGTTGCCCCCCCTGCACGTCCCACTGTCTCCGGGTGCCGCAGCCTCTTCCCCTAAGCGGTCACGTGGGACCGCTCATTAGAGAAATGAATAGGCTGCTCCGCCCCCCATAGGCCTATTCATTTCTCTAATGAAGCGGTGCCGGTGACCGCTGATAGAGGAAGAGGCCGCGGCACCGAAGACAGGCAGGGGGAAGGAGCGGGACGCCGGGAGCAGGTAAGTATTGCATATTCACCTGTCCTCGTTCCACAACGCCGGGCGTCGGCGCCATCTTCCCGGCGTCTCTCTGCACTGACTGCAGGCAGAGGGCGCGATGACGCATATAGTGTGCGCGCCGCCCTCTGCCTGATCAGTCAGTGCGGAGAGACGCCGGGAAGATGGCGCCGAGGAGCTGCAAGCAAGACAGGTGAGTATGTGTTTTTGTTTTTTTTATTGCAGCGGCAGCAGCAGCACATATTTATGTGGAGCATCTATGGGGCAATGGTGCAGAGCACTATATGGCAGAGCTATGGGGCAACAGTGCAGAGCACTATATGGCACAGCTATGGGGCAACGGTGCAGAGCACTATATGGCAGAGCTATGGGGCAACGGTGCAGAGCACTATATGGCACAGCTATGGGGCAATGGTGCAGAGCACTATATGGCAGAGCTATGGGGCAACAGTGCAGAGCACTATATGGCACAGCTATGGGGCAACAGTGCAGAGCACTATATGGCAGAGCTATGGGGCAACGGTGCAGAGCACTATATGGCACAGCTATGGGGCAATGGTGCAGAGCACTATATGGCAGAGCTATGGGGCAACGGTGCAGAGCACTATATGGCACAGCTATGGGGCAATGGTGCAGAGCACTATATGGCACAGCTATGGGGTAACGGTGCAGAGCACTATATGGCACAGCTATGGGGCAACGGTGCAGAGCAATATATGGCACAGCTATGGGGCAATGGTGCAGAGCACTATATGGCACAGCTATGGGGCAATGGTGCAGAGCACTATATGGCACAGCTATGGGGCAATGGTGCAGAGCACTATATGGCACAGCTATGGGGCAACGGTGCAGAGCACTATATGGCACAGCTATGGGGCAACGGTGCAGAGCACTATATGGCACAGCTATGGGGCAACGGTGCAGAGCACTATATGGCACAGCTATGGGGCAATGGTGCAGAGCACTATATGGCACAGCTATGGGGCAGTGGTGCAGAGCACTATATGGCACAGCTATGGGGCAATGGTGCAGAGCATTATATGGCACAGCTATGGGGCAACGGTGCAGAGCACTATATGGCACAGCTATGGGGCAACGGTGCAGAGCACTATATATATGGCACAGCTATGGGGCAACGGCGCAGAGCACTATATATGGCACAGCTATGGGGCAACGGGGCAGAGCACTATATATATGGCACAGCTATGGGGCAACGGTGCAGAGCACTATATATATGGCACAGCTATGGGGCAACGGTGCAGAGCACTATATGGCAGAGCTATGGGGCAATGGTGCAGAGCATATATATATATATGGCACAGCTATCTATGGGGCAACGGTGCAGAGCATTGTATATATGGCACAGCTTTATGTGGAGTATCTATGGGGCAACGGTGCAGAGCATTGTATATATGGCACAGCTTTATGTGGAGTATCTATGGGGCCATAATGAACGGTGCAGAGCATTATATATGGCACAGCTTTATGTGGAGCATCTATGGGGCCATAATGAATGGTATGGAGTATCTATTTCTAATTTTGAAATTCACCGGTACCTGCTGCATTTTCCACCCTAGGCTTATACTCGAGTCAATAAGTTTTCCCAGTTTTTTGTGGCAAAATTAGGGGGGTCGGCTTATACTCGGGTCGGCTTATACTCGAGTATATACGGTAGGTTTGTTTGATGCAGTGAGTGTGGACTTGAAAGTAGTGAGGGGGACTGTTTGAATGCGATGAAGTGCTCATTGGAGTGGGATCTTTTCCATCTCCTCTTGGCAACCCTGGAATGCCGCCTCGGTTCTTTGGTCAGGCTGATGTGTGAAGGTTGTCTGTTGATTTTCTGAGCTTTGGTATGTGTGAGAGGGGCTACTGATTTGAGAGCTGCAGCTATTGTTGCGTTATATAAAGCGGCAGCAGCAGCGTCTACATTGTGTAAGGAACTTCTCTCTGTAAGAGGGAGAAGGGATTCAGAGTGTGGACCGAGGTGTTCAAGATTTCTGCGAGGGTGTGCAAGTTTGTGGATTTGGAATTATGCACCAGGAGAGGAAAGGGAAGAAAATGTAAGTAGGTTGTGGTCACAAATAGGGAGAGGTGAGTTAGAGGAGAGTTGGGTTAAGATGAGGTGGAGTGTGTGGCCATCTTTGTGAGTTGCTGCAGATGACTATTGAGCGAGGCCGAAGGAGGAAGTGAGAGATAGAAGCTGAGAGGAAGGTAACCAGGCCCTAGGGGGGCGGTAAATGACATACAGTTGGAGGGGGAGTAGATGCCTACAAAGTGCACCTCAAAAGAGGGGGAGAGTAATGGAGGGTGGCAATGCAATTGGGGTAAAGGAGCAGTTGTCTGACAGGACAAAACTAACTCCTCTTTCATACCTGCTGGGTCTGAGAAAGATGGAATATACCATAAGAAAGTGCAGCTGGAAAGGATGTGTCAGATGGGGTGAGCCAGGTTTCAGTGATGCCAATGAAGGTAAGCTTGTTAGTAGTGAAAAGATCATGGATGTAGGAAAGTTTGATGCAGATAGAGTGAGCGTTCCATAGAGCTCCTGTTAGTGGGACTGGGGAAGCGGGGGCTGGGCTGATGGGTATAAGGTTTGAAGGGTTACGGTTAGTTGTGATGGATGTTGGATAAGAGGTAGAAGTGACACTGGGGATGTGGTGAGGAGGACCAGAATTTGGAGAGATATCATATCAGATATCTTGCTGTTGAGAAATCATCTTTTATATAAATGACCTCCAGAGCTTATTTTACATGAAGGAGGAATTACCAGTGTGATGTGTGATGGCCGCTCTCTGCTCTCCTGATCTCACTGCATAGCTGTGTGTGATTATACCGGACACATCTGCAGGTTCCTCTCTGCTTTGGCTTCCATCTCACAGGCAGACAGGGTAGCAATATTGTTGCAATACAGCAGAGCTAAGAGATTAGCCGAAAATGTGTTTGCAAGAACAGAAGATTTCTTTATCCTCTTTTGTGTTGGTTACATGTCTCACACTGGTAACTCGCCTTCATGTAGAACGAGCTGTGGATGCAGAGTTATCTTCCAGGCAGCGTCATCCCGTGAGCCTAGAAGAGGTTATTTACATAAAGTTATAAAAGATGATTTCTCAACCGCAAGGCATGTAATATAGGGCATGCAGTGATGACTTTTTCAGCAGTCTATATAACCTGTACCCCCGTATTAATAGGTTAGATAGATCCAATATGGTGACAGATTCTCTTAAAGTCACTTAGCCTTGTTTCCATGTTAAAAAGGGTATGGTTTTTGGCCTCCATTTTTCCATGAAGACTACTTCTGTCCAGACTTCTCCAAACAGTAGATGAGTGTAGCAGGTGCCACTTGTTGCTACCAGTTATGAGCTAATGGCACAGCTGGACATTATCACATTTTCAAAAGAAAATAAGCATGGTGTGACTTTGATCTGCAGCATTAAGCTTCTTTGGCCGATTACTACATCTACGGTTTGTTCATGTCATCTTAGGGTAAGTTCACACAGGGCGTTTTTGCTGCATTTTTTTCCTGCAGCAAAACCTGATCATCTTGGCAGGAAAGAAGCTGCGTCAAAAACGCAGGTTTAGGTGCCTTTTTGATACATTACACTGGTCAACAGCATTTTTGGTGCCAAAGATATTTCATCGAATTTAGGGTATTTTTGGGGTGCTGATTCTGAATATGTCATCAGTTTTGCCAGATTGGCTCAAGTTTTTGAGATTTTTGGTATCTTATTTATAGCACTTGTTGGTAAATGCGACGCATCATCTCATTAATTTCTTTGGATTAGTACTTGAACTCAGCAGTTCTCAATATAGTTTTGTGTTAATTAGTGTTCTAAAAGTTTGTTCATAGCTTGATTTTTGCACTAACTTTATGTTGTTGTCTGTTTTCCAGTGAAAAGCATGAACTCATCAAGAAGAAGTTGTCTTAACGATCCAGACTCATTCTGTTACATTTGTGGTGAATACACACTGCCAAAACATAGAAGAAACATAACAGACTTCGTAAAAAAAAGTGTATTTTGCCTATTTTGGGGTTATGCTTGGGGACCAAGACAAGTTTTGGGCACCACACATAGTGTGCAAAGCATGTATCGAATTATTACGAAAATGGAGCAAAGGACAAAGAAAAAGCTTCAAATTTGGTGTTCCAATGGTGTGGAGAGAGCCAAAAAATCATCATGATGACTGTTATTTATGGTAAACACAGGTACAGGCACATCTTCACAATGAGGGACAGGCCTTCTTGCAGATTCCATGTTACTCCCATTTTCGTTTCTTATGCTTATTGAATCCTTGCACTTGCACTGCACAGAAATAACAGTCATCATGATGATTTTTTGGCTCTCTCCACACCATTGGAACACCAAATTTGAAGCTTTTTCTTTGTCCTTTGCTCCATTTTCGTAATAATTCGATACATGCTTTGCACACTATGTGTGGTGCCCAAAACTTGTCTTGGTCCCCAAGCATAACCCCAAAATAGGCAAAATACACTTTTTTCACGAAGTCTGTTATGTTTCTTCTATGTTTTGGCAGTGTGTATTCACCACAAATGTAACAGAATGAGTCTGGATCGTTAAGACAACTTCTTCTTGATGAGTTCATGCTTTTTACTGGAAAACAGACAACAACATAAAGTTAGTGCAAAAATCAAGCTATGAACAAACTTTTAGAACACTAATTAACACAAAACTATATTGAGAACTGCTCAGTTCAAGTACTAATCCAAAGAAATTAATGAGATGATGCGTCGCATTTACCAACAAGTGCTATAAATAAGATACCAAAAATGTCAAAAACTTGAGCCAATCTGGCAAAACTGATAGCATATTCAGAATCAGCACCCCAAAAATACCCCAAATTCATTAAAATATTTTGGACACCAGAAAAAAAAATTTTTTTTGTTGACCTGTGTTATTTGTTGCGTATTTGGTGAGTTTTTGGATTTTCAGCAGCAAATAATGATACCTGCGTTTTTGCTGCGTTTTTTTCAACACCCATTCAAGTCAATGGGTGAATAAACGCAGCAAAAACGCTGAAAGAAGTGACATGCTCTATGTCCAAAAAATGCAGCAAAGCACAAAATACTGATCAAAGAAAAAACTAATGTGTGTGTGCATGGGATTTATGAAATGTCATAGACTTTGCTGGTATTGTAAAAAGCAGCTGAAAATTAGCATAAAAAAGCAGCAAAAACGCCCTGTGTGAACTTTCCCTTATTACGTCTTCAAAAGAGCTTGAAACATGACCTGCTTCGCCTGGGAGAGACGTTGTGTGCTTTTCCAGTGTAACTACCATATATACTCTAGTATAAGCCGGGACCCCTAATTTTGCCACCAAAAACTGGGAAAACTTAATGACTCGAGTATAAGCCTAGGGTGGAAAATGCAGCAGCCACCGGTAAATTTCAAAAATAAAAATAGATACCAATAAGAGTAAAATTAATTGAGACATCAGTAGGTTGTGTTTTTGAATATCCATATTGAATCAGGAGCCCCATATAATGCTCCATACAGTTCATGATGGGCCCCATAAGATGCTCCATATTAAAATATGCCCCATATAATCCTGCGTAAAGGTTAATAATGGCCCCATAAGATGCTCCATAGACACATTTGCCCCATACAGTGCTGCACAAACGTTGATTATGGCCCCATAAGATGCTCCATACAGACACATTTGCCCCGTATAATGCTGTACAAACGTTAATTATGGCCCCATAAGATGCTCCATAAAGATAGTTGCCCCATATAGTGCTAGACAAACGTTGATTATAGCCCAATAAGATGCTCGATACAGACACATTTGCCCCATATAGTGCTGCACAAACGTTGAATATGGCCCCATAAGATGCTCCATAGAGATATTTGCCCCATATGCTGTTGCTGCGATAAAAAAAAAAATCACATACTCACCTCTCGTCACTCAGGCCCCCGGCACTTTCAATATTCACCTCTCCTCATTCCGGGCGCTGCTCCGTCTTCAGCGTCTTCTGCACTGACGTTCAGGCAGAGGGCGCGCACTAACCACGTCATCGCACCCTCTGACCTGAGCGTCACTGCAGAAGACGCTGAAGACGGAGCGGCGCCTGGAATGAGGAGAGGTGAATATTGCGCAGCGCTCCCCCCTCCCCATTATACTCACCTGCTCCTGGCGCGGTCCATCCCTGCAGGTCCCTGGTTCTCCGGCGCCACAGCTTCTTCCTGTACTGAGTAGTCACCGTTACCACTCATTACAGTAATCAATATGCGGCTCCACCCCTATGGGAATGGAGTCGGGTCCATATTCATTACTGTAATGAACGGTACCATGTGACTTCTCACTACAGGAAGAAGCTGTCAGCACCGGAGAACCAGGGACCGCTCCGGGTGCAGGTGAGTATTATTAGACTCCCCTCCCCTGCCGACCCCTGGGTATGACTCGAGTATAAGCCGAGAGGGGGACTTTCAGCCCCCAAAAATGGGCTGAAAATCTCGGCTTATACTCGAGTATATACGGTATCTTGTTTCTCTTTTGCTGTGCTCAGTCTTGTCATGGTGACATGAAGCTCTTCCACAATCTCTCCTTTTGTAGCAGAGTATGGCTTTTCTTTGCCCTGTTCTAAGTCTTCCACACAGCTGTTTCTGTTTGGCAACCTACATTTGAACATGATGATCATTATCACTTGTTTGATATAACTGGTTATCATACACCTAACTATAAAGCTCTGTGCCCATGATGAATTTTTGACACTATTTTCGCTGTGTTGGAAACAGTACAGTTTTAGCATAGTGGATGGGCTTTATAGAAAACTCATGTCCTGTGTACTACTTTGTATTCTTTTTTTTTTTTTTGACTCAACGTAAACTGACCTATATTGATTTTGAAATAGGAGAACCTGAGTCTTTGTCTATTTAATAAATGGTATTTTAAATATACAAACAGATAATGATATAAAAAACGATACAATTATTTAGATAAATATTACATTTGTATGGAAAAAGTGTGATCCTGAATGGTGAAAAAACTGAGTGATCGCTACCCTGGACCAATATGGTGCAGCACTAAAGACAAAGTCCAAGTGGACATATATGTATAGTCCTATGGTTGAGACATGAAACAAAAGTAAGCCTTTAACCCGCATGTAAAGGGAGAAAAACAGTTTTTTTTGTAAAATAAGGCAGTTACAGTAAAAAATAAGCGGTCAGTCCAGGGAACGACCGCTCACCCCGACGTGCGTTTCGCGAAAATAAGTTGCTTCCTCAAGACTGGACTGGCCCCTTTGAGGAAGCGACTATTATTTTTGCGAAACGCGTGTCGGGGTGAGCGGTCGTTCCCTGGATTGAACTGGAGTTACCATGGGTAATTAACCTTTTACTTACCTCACGCTTTATATGCTATTTGGTGCAGCATTCTAACATAGCGTATATGTAGCGCTTATTTTCGACTGGAACTGCCTTATTTTACCCAAAAAAAACTGTTTTTCTCCCTCTACATGCGGGTTTAAGGCTTACTTTTTTCATGTCACGACCATAGGACTATACATATATGTCCACTTGGACTTTGTCTTTAGTGCTGCACCATATTGGTCCAGGGTAGCGATCACTCAGTTTTTTCACCATTCAGGATCACACTTTTTCCATACAAATGTAATATTTATCTAAATAATTGTATTGTTTTTTACATCATTATTTTCTGTTTGTCTATTTAATAAAAGGTATTTTAAATATAAAAAGACTCAGGTTCTCCTATTTCAAAATGTTATGTTAGAGTCAGTATATTGATAAAAATATATTTGTGGCTGGTTTCTTTGTATGTTATGACCTATATTGATTATTTCAAATCTGCAACATGACAATTTCTTTTGTGGGTACACTGAGTTTCACGTGCTGATTTTTGCCATAAAATTGACATACCACTGAGACAAAAACTGCAGCATCAAAAACATTAAAAATCATATAAAAAATGCAGTGGAAAAAACACAAGTAGCCTATATTACATAATGGGTGCAGCAAATGTGCACTGAACTCATCAATGGAACGTAACCTTATTGTGCAAAATTCCTGACTTTGTGCAAATGTGCCAAGGGAAATCGATTCTGTTTTGAAGGCAAAGGGTGGTGACTAGTGATGAGCGAGTGTATTTGTTGCTCGGGTTTTCCCAAGCAAACTCGGGTGGTCTCCGGATATTTGTAACTGCTCGGAGATTTTGTTTTCTTTGCCTCAGCTGCATGATTTACGGCTGCTAGCCAGCCTGAGTACATGTGAGGATTCCCTAGCAACCAGGCAACCCCCACATGTACTCAGGATGGCTAGTAGCTGTAAATCATGCAGCTGTAAATCATGCAGCTGCGTTAACAAAAACTAAATCTCCGAGCAGTTACAAATACTCCGAGACCACCTGAGCAACGAGTACACTCGCTCATCACTAGTGGTCACACAAAATCACCAAACACAACAAAACATTTCTAGTTTTTAAAGCAATTTTACTTTGCTGCATTTTTGCTGCACCTGCCTGAAAGTTCTTCTCAGTACTGCATATGGCCAGAAAGTCTCAGCCTAAGAATAGACTATATCTGATTCTGTTCTATTAATAACATTTTTTTTTTAACTCCTTTTAGTCAATTTTGAGTCAGAGCCAGGATAAAGCATTAAGGAGAATTGGAGAACTGCGTGAGGTAAATCTTGATACTTAATCTTCTATTAAATATAGCTACACAAGTCATACAGATATTTCTGACAATAAGACCTCATTCAGACTTCAGGGTTTTTGGTGGTTTTTTGCACAAAAAACACCGACCATTTTTCATCAGTGTTCTGAATCCCATTGTCATAAACTCTTGGTCCTTTGCCCCTTGTTACCATTTTCCATCAGTGTGACGGAAGAAAAAATTCCATTCCAAGTTCCATTCCAAGTATTTTTTTTTAAGACCATTAAAAACGGGTAGAATTTGGATATCACTTGAATTGCATCAATGCATGCTATCCATTTTTCTAACGCACTCATGCATTGGAATTCACAAGCTTCATCCATAAATTGGCTCAAACAAAGCCATTCAGATTTTGTCTGTCCCCACTTCCATCCTCTGAACAAAGACAAAAAAAAGACAAGCTAACCTGTTTTTTTACTTTAATGGGAATGTATTCTGTCAGTGAAAAACAGATATGTGAATGGGGCCCATTTTCATAGTTTTTAAGATTGAAGGTAGACTTAAGTCCATCAAGTTCAACCTATAACAGCTTGATCCAGATGATTGCAAAAAACCCATTAGGAAGATGCTTATTGCTCCTTATTAGGGGAAAAATTCCTTTCTGACTCCACATGCGGCAATCAGATTAGATTCCTGGATCAAAGTCCCATCACAGAAACTAGTGGCCATAACCTATGGTACTATGGGCGTGTGGAGCAGTGAATACTCATCTTTGTTAATAGCAGGCACACTGTTAGCCGCAGCTTCAGGCTTCCTGCAGCATCTCGGTGATCAAATGTGCCAGCTATTAAAAAGTATGAATATTTTGCTCTCCACTCACATGGGCGTGGGGAGCAGTGACTATTCATTCTCTTTAGTGGTAGGCACACTTGATCTTCCAGCCGCTGCAGGAAGCAGGCAGCATTGGCTAACACTGTCCGCAATTAAAGAAAATGAATATTCACTGCTCCCCATGCCCATAGTCCTTCCCACCTCTCAGCATCGGCTTCAGTGCTAACAGGTGGGAGGGATTATGGATATGGGGAGCAGTGAATATTCATCTCTCTTTAACAGCGGGCACAGGGTGTACCCACATTACCACATTAGCGAGCTTTTACCTCCCGTGACCCGCCCGTTCGCTGCTGCTCCCCATCCACAGCTGCAGCAGGTACATCTGGGCTATAAGACACCCCCCCATTTTCCTCCAAATTTTTGGAACAGTATGGAATCTGCGTGTGTGATTCAACCTTCTTTCTTCCAGATGGGGAGAATTCCCCCTTGTCCCCTTCGCAGGCTTAAATGTAAAAAGCTTTTACAGTATTTTTTATTTTTTTTTATTCAGTAACCAAATACACTCCATCTTTGAAAATGTAACCCTAAGTGGGAAAAGTCAAGCAGTTATGAAAATGTCAGGTTTGATAGACGTGTTAATAATATGCAAATGACGGAAGAAAAATTTTCAAAACATCTTGATTTATTAAATTTTTTTAGTGTGAGCGCCACTCGCACAAATAAAGTTGTACGCCTTGCCGTGCTATGAATAAAATTATCTGAGGGAAAGTTCTGCTGCGCAGAATGCACTTAATCATTCAAATCAAGAGCCGCTGCTCGGAGCTGCCTTTGTAATTGCCAATCAATTACCTCCTATATTTGCTCGATGGGAGACAAATCTAGAGCCCATGCAGGCCACAGTAACATATTTAGTGCTTGCAGGCTGCTCACAGCAGCCAAATAACATGCGGCCTGGCGTTGTGTTCAAAAACGGCTACCTGAAATGAGTACTAAAGGGGTCCGGCCACTGAGCATTATGCTACTGCATACCATAATGCTGGGAGTATGACCAATGTGACGTTCTCTCTTCATACTGTTGCCCACATATATTTTTTTCAGATTTGAAGAAAAGCAAGCCTAAATGTGCTGCCATGGTCTGCAGTGTCTCCGGACTTGTCTTCCATCGAGCACATATGGGATGTATCTGGTCAGCAATTGCAAAGGGAGATGCTAGCTGTGAATCTTAATAATTTGTGTATCCTCTTGCATCCATCCCATTGGCAAATCTTACTAGCAAGCCAAGGCATGTGAGTGCTTGTATTTTTGCACGTGGCCCTCATGCTCAGTATTAAATAATTGGAGATGTTTGGAAAATGTTTCCATTTTTCTTTAGCTTATGATATGTCTATCAACACTGTGGTTTTCATAAATCTACAACTCTTCTTGTTGTTGCAATTTCAATGTTGAAGACTGCATTTCTTAGCATTGGCTGGGCTTGTTGGGGTTTCTATCGATCCGATATCAGGCATATCATGAGGCTATTTGGCAAGTGATGCTAAGATGGGACTCTTAGCCCATGATTTGGATGAGCCCAATGGCAGAAGCCTTTTAAAAAGAAATTTACATACCATTAATAGAAAGCTGAAGTAATTCACAAGAATAATTTCCTTGTTGGTAATGCCCTACAGGAACTTCAGATGGATCAGCAGGCCAAGAAACATCTGCAGGAAGAGTTTGATGCTTCTCTTGAAGAGAAAGACCAGTTAATTAGTGTTCTACAGACTCAGGTAATCTCTGGGTACATCATGCTGGGAGCTTGTACACATCTCTAGAATATATACAATTTGATAATTTATTGCTTTTGCAGTTATCTGCTGCTGGTATTAACCCCTTCCCGACCTGTGACACAGCGTATGCGTCATGAAAGTCGGTGCCAATCCAAATTGTGACGCATATGCTGTGTCACAGAATGATTGCGTTCCTGCGGGTCGGGTGACCGGGGTCAATGAAACGTCACCCAACCCGCAGGTACAGGGGCTATGATCGCTCTGATTGAGTGTTGAAAGTGAAAAAGCCAATTGGAGCAATTTAAATATTTCACCAATGAAACTTGGTGAAATATTACAATCCAGCCATGGCCGATTCTGCAATATCATCGGTCATGGCTGGAGACCGTGATTTGCCGCCGCCGTCTGTCTTTCCTCCCTTCCGTCCTGTCCTCTGCTGCCCTCCACTCCCCTCCGTCCTGTCCTCCGCTCCCCCCGTAGTCCGATCCCACCCCTCTGTACCTCCCGAGTCCCGGTTTCTGTCCGTCTTCCCCCATGGGCGCCCGCCATCTTCCATCTTTGCTGCCCAGTCGGCAGATTCAATCATTTATTCATTCCAGACCCTATCACAGTGATCAAAATAAAAAAATAGTAAATAACGTCCCCCTTTATCACCCTCATAGGTAGGGAAAATAATGAAATAGAGAAGATATGTTTATTTTTATTTTTCCACTAGGGTTAGAATTAGGGTTAGAATTAGGGTTGGAATTAGAGTTAGGGTTAAGATTAGGGTTAGGGGTGTGTTGGGGTTAGGGTTAGGCTTGTGGTTAGGGTTATGGTTAGAGTTGGGATTAGGGTTAGGGGTGTGTTGGGGTTAGGGTTAGGCTTGTGGTTAGGGTTATGGTTAGAGTTGGGATTAGGGTTAGGGGTGTGTTGGGGTTAGGGTTATGGTTAGGGTTGGGATTTATGGTTAGGGGTGTGTTGGGGTTAGTGTTGAAGTTAGAATTGGGAGGTTTCCACTGTTCAGGCACATCAGGGGGTCTCCAAACGCTCCCATATCGTGCTATATACTTACCCAGGAGGGTCTTCTTGGACACCGCTGTGCTCCTCTGGGTGCCTGGAGGTACCCGGCTTCTGAGAGGGCGCGAGGTGCGGCTTCGGTCGGGTGAGCTCCTGGAGTGCGCGGACGGAGGACAGAGTTGGCAGGAGACGGCGGCCATTTTCCCTGTAGCGTGCGCTGGAGGCGGAAGACGCGAAGCGAGCCCCGCGGTTCATGAGGGAGCTGGCTGGATTTCGGTGCAGCTTCTCAAGGTATGGGAGGGGGAACGCGCGGTGTGAGTCCTGAGAAACGGACCCCGTGCTCCCCCTCATTAATACCATATAGCATCATATAACGCCGACTGGCTCCGGCGCCTGCACCACTTAGACTTCTCCTCTGCCCTGCTGCCCAGACGGAGGGCGCAGAATGTCTCACGTTTTGCTGACGGCCAGTCATATTGATTATACCCTGCAGCTGCTGGGAGACAGAGCCCGCATTTATTATAGACACTGTGTCCTATCGGTGGTGGGAACTGCTCCTTGGATTCTCCCCTTCCTTGCAATCATAACGGTGAGGGCTGCAGTATGCTACTGACTCAGCAGGGTGTTACAAGGAGGACCTTACTGGCTGTGTGTGCACTGCGATATATTGGTGCATTAACCGGGCAGTGGCTGTATCCTGCTGAAGTGATAATTTGACTTTACAGTATCAATTATGCACCGCTCCAAAACTCCAAGTGCAGCTGACAAGCTTAAAAAATTTGCACGGTCAGATCCTCCTGATAATCTGCGCTCAAAAAAGAATAATCCCTCACCTGTGGGCAGACCTGAACACCAGTCAAAAAATTATGCCTCCGATAAGGAGGAGGATGGAGATCAGGAGGAATTGACTCTGAAACAGGCATCTAAACAATTGATGCAATCTATATCTCTGACCAGGACGTCTTTAACTGGGAAAATAGAGGAGGTGCACTCTGAGGTGGGGTGCCTTCGACAAGACATGCAATCCATGAGGCGTCGTATAACGGAGGTGGAATCACGGGTATCTCGCTTGGAAGATAACTATGTACCGGTGGAGGCTAAACTGACAAAAGTAGCCGGCTCTATGAATGCGTGGAAACAGAAGGCGGATGATCTTGAGAACAGACTACGACGGAATAACATTCGCATTATCGGCCTGCCAGAGCGTTCAGAGGGCCAACACCCCGAAAAATTCTTGGAGGGCTGGCTTAAAGACACTTTGGGGGACGAATTCTCCACCATATTCACCGTGGAAAGAGCCCACAGGGTCCCAACAAAACCTCTCCCTCCGGGCGCCCCGCCGAGACCCTTTTTGGAGCATCTTTTCAATTGCAGAGACAGGGACACTGCCCTTCGTATGGCAAGACAAAAAAGTCCTATCAAGTATAACCACGCCACTATCTCAATATTCCCAGATTTCTCCATGGAGCTGCAAAAACAACGGGCTCAGTTCAGGGAGATAAAGAAACGGCTCAGAGAGAAAAACATCTTCTACTCAATGCTCTATCCTGCCAGACTCAGACTTGTCTATGGGGGCTCTTCCTCCTTTTTTGCAACCCCGGCGGAGGCTGAGGAGTGGATGCGGTCGTGTGTGGGGGCGGGCGGAGGAGGAGAAAAATCCTAAGTGGATTGCTGTCTTCAGCTACATGAATGAATTTGGAACTCTCTCTTTGGGTTTTCTTCCATTGTTACTCCCCCTTTTTTTCTCTTTACTGATGAGGGGAGCTCCTTTTGCCAAAGTCCAGGAAAACAACTTTACTGGACTCTGTATTCAGAGATGGTACCCCCTTTTTTGGACTTGGATAGGAGGAGCATGAAACTTTGCTCCCTTCTGAAGCATTTTTTGCTTTTCATTGTTTTGGTTTTGTTAGTTGTTATTTGTATAGAAATTGCTGCCTTGTTTTTCTCCACTATCAGCGCGATAGAAGCTCTGTGTGACACTATATTATGCTAGGTTGACAGGATATGGCGTCTGAGATTACATGCATGACTTGGAATGTGAGAGGCCTTGGATCACCTCGAAAGAGAGTTAAAGTATTCTCTCAGATACGACGCTATCATCCTCATATTGTAGCTTTGGTTGAAACACATTTGACCAGAGATTCTGTTCGTTATGTGCAGATTTGAGTGACGGCAGTGTGGCGTTTCAAGCAGAGGGTGAGGACCCGCCTCCCTGGCGAAAGACAGGTATTTTGGAGAAGTTATATAACGCTTTATTTTGGGAATACATGCACCAAAAACTAAAAGAGCCACCTTGTTAGAATGCAGAAATACTGCTGAACAAGGTGGCTCTTTTAGTTTATAACGGCTGGAGGGGGTGACAGTGGCCCTTTAAACTTAGGCATGGTCAGATAAAGAATATTATGACTTGAAAAATAAATCCATTTTGGCTGAAGTTAATAGGCCCAGAGGACAGGACTATTGACCAACTAGACTGTTTCATTACATCCCACCCAATGCCGCAAAATATTAATATTTTTTGGGATGCTCTTAACCCCTTCCCGACCTGTGACACAGCGTATGCGTCATGAAAGTCGGTGCCAATCCGACCTGTGACGCATATGCTGTCACAGAATGATCGCGTCCCTGCAGATCGGGTGAAAGGGTTAACTCCTATTTCACCCGATCTGCAGGGAGAGGGGGAGTTGTACTTCAGCCCAGGGGGGGTGGCTTTGCCCCCACGTGGCTACGATCGCTCTGATTGGTTGTTGAAAGTGCAACAGCCAATCAGAGCAATTTGCAATATTTCACCTATGAAAATGGTGAAATATTGCAATCCAGCCATGGCCGATGCTGCAATAGCATCTGCCATGGCTGGAAATCATGTTCTGCCCCCCCCACCCTCCCCCGATCTCCTCCCCAGTTCTTCGTTCTGTCCGGTACCCCCCTCCGTCCCCCTGTCCGCTCCCCCGTGCTCCTGTCCGCTCCCCCGTGCTCCTGTCCGCTCCCCCGTCCTCCGGTCCCCCCCCCTGTGCTCCGATCCATCCCCCTGTGCTCCGATCCACCCCCTCATACTTACCGAGCCTCCCGAAGTCGGTCCGTCTTCTCCCTGGGCGCCGCCATCTTCCAAAATGTGATGGTAAACTTATCACAGTGATCAAAATAAAAAAATAGTAAATGACCCCCCCCCCCCTTTATCACCCCCATAGGTAGGGACAATAATAAAATAAAAAAAAAAAATTTTTTTTCCACTAGGGTTAGAACTAGGGTTAGAGTTAGAACTAGGGTTAGGGGTAGGGGTAGGGTTAGGGTTAGAACTAGGGTTAGCGTTAGAATTAGGCTATGTGCACACTGTGCGGATTTGGCTGCGGATCCGCAGCGGATTGGCCGCTGCGGATTCATAGCAGTGTTCCATCAGGTTTACAGTACCATGTAAACCTATGGAAAACCAAATCTGCTGTGCCCATGGTGCGGAAAATACCGCGCGGAAATGCTGCGCTGTATTTTCCGCAGTATGTCAATTCTTTGTACGGATTTCGCAGCGTTTTACAACTGTTCCTCAATAGGAATCCGCAGGTGAAATCCGCATAAAAAACACTGGAAATCTGCGGTAAATCCGCAGGTAAAACGCAGTGCCTTTTACCTGCGGATTTTTCAAAAATGGTGTGGAAAAATCTCACACGAATCCGCAACGTGGGCACATAGCCTTAGGGTTAGGGTTGGAATTAGAGTTAGGGTTGGAATTAGGGCTAGGGTTGGAAATAGGATTAAGAATAGGCTTGTGGTTAGGGTTATGGTTAGGGTTAGGGGTGTGTTGGGGTTAAAGTTGGGGTTGGGGTTAGGGTTAGGGTTGGGATTAGGGTTAGGGTTGTGGTTAGGGGTGTGTTGGGGTTGGGTTGTGATTAGGGTTATGGCTAGAGTTGGGATTAGGGTTAGGGGTGTGTTGGGGTTAGGGTTGGGATTAGGGTTAGGGGTGTGTTGGGGTTAGTGTTGGAGTTAGAATTGAGGGGTTTCCACTGTTTAGGCACATCAGGGGTCTCCAAACGCAACGTGGCGCCACCATTGATTCCAGCCAATCTTACGTTCAAAAAGTCAAATGGTGCTCCCTCCCTTCTGAGCCCCGACGTGTGGTTTACCCCCACATATGGGGTACCGGCATACTCAGGACAAACTGGGCAACAATTATCGGGGTCCAATTTCTCCCGTTACCCTTGCGAAAATAAAACATTGCTTGCTAAAACATAATTTTAGAGGAATGAAAAATGATTTTTTATTTTCACTGCTCTGCGTTATAAACTTCTGTGAAGCACTTGGGGGTTCAAAGTGCTCACCACATATCTAGATAAGTTTCTTGGGGGGTCTAGTTTCCAAAATGGGGTCACTTGTGGGGGGTTTCTACTGTTTAGGCACATCAGGGGCTCTGCAAATGGAATGTGACGCACGCAGAACACTCCATCAAAGCCTGCATTTCAAAACGTCACTACCTCCCTTCCGAGCCCTGACTTGTGCCCAAACAGTGGTTTACCCTCACATATGGGGTATCCGTGTACTCAGGACAAACTGGGCAACAACTATTGGGGTCCAATTTCTCCTGTTACCCTTGTGAAAATAAAAAATTGCTTGCTAAAACATCATTTTTAAGGAAAGAAAAATGATTTTTTATTTTCACGGCTCTGCGTTGTAAACTTCTGTGAAGCACTTGGGGGTTCAAAGTGCTCACCACATATCTAGATAAGTTTCTTGGGGGGTCTAGTTTCCAAAATGGGGTCATTTGTGGGGGGTTTCTACTGTTTAGGCACATCAGGGGCTCTGCAAATGCAATGTGACGCACGCAGACCACTCCATCAAAGCCTGCATTTCAAAACGTCACTACCTCCCTTCCGAGCCCCGACTTGTGCCCAAACAGTGGTTTACCCCCACATATGGGGTATCAGCGTACTCAGGAGAAACTGGACAACAACTTTTGGGGTCCAATTTCTCCTGCTACCCTTGGGAAAATAAAAAATTGTGGGCTAAAAAATCATTTTTGAGAAAAGAAAAATTATTTTTTATTTTCATGGCTCTGCGTTATAAACTTCTGTGAAGCACTTGGGGGTTCAAAGTGCTCACCACACATCTAGATTAGTTCCTTAGGAGGTCTAGTTTCCAAAATGGGGTCACTTTTGGGGGAGCTCCAATGTTTAGGCACACAGGGGCTCTCCAAACGCGACATGGTGTCCGCTAACGATTGGAGCTAATTTTCCATTCAAAAAGTCAAATGGCGCTCCTTCCCTTCCGAGCCTTGCCGTGCACCCAAACAGTGGTTTACCCCCACATATGAGGCATCGGCGTACTCAGGAGAAATTGCCCAACAAATTTTAGGATCCATTTTTATCCTGTTGCCCATGTGAAAATGAAAGAATTGAGGCTAAAAGAAATTTTGTGTGAAAAAAAAGTACTTTTTCATTTTTACGGATCAATTTGTGAAGCACCTGGGGGTTTAAAGTGCTCACTATGCTTCTAGATAAGTTCCTTGGGGGGTCTAGTTTCCAAAATGGGGTCACTTGTGGGGAAGCTCCAATGTTTAGGCACATGGGGGCTCTCCAAACGCGACATGGTGTCCGCTAAAGATTGGAGCCAATTTTTCATTCAAAAAGTCAAATGGCGCTCCTTCCCTTCCGAGCCCTGCCGTGCGCCCAAAAAGTGGTTTACCCCCACATATGAGGTATCAGCGTACTCAGGACAAATTGGACAACAACGTCTGTGGTCCAGTTTCTCCTTTTACCCTTGGGAAAATAAAAAAATTGTTGCTAAAAGATCATTTTTGTGACTAAAAAGTTAAATGTTCATTTTTTACTTCCATGTTGCTTCTGCTGCTGTGAAACACCTGAAGGGTTAATAAACTTCTTGAATGTGGTTTTGAGCAACTTGAGGGGTGCAGTTTTTAGAATGGTGTCACTTTTGGGTATTTTCAGCCATATAGAACCCTCAAAATGACTTCAAATGTGAGGTGGTCCCTAAAAAAAATGATTTTGTAAATTTTGTTGTAAAAATGAGAAATCACTGGTCAAATTTTAACCCTTATAACTTCCTAGCAAAAAAAAAAATTTGTTTCCAAAATTGTGCTGATGTAAAGTAGACATGTGGGAAACGTTATTTATTAACTATTTTGTGTCACATAACTCTCTGGTTTAACAGAATAAAAATTCAAAATGTGAAAATTGCAAAATTTTCAAAATTTTCGCCAAATTTCCGTTTTTTTCACAAATAAACTCAGAAATTATCGACCTAAATTTACCTCTAACATGAAGCCCAGTATGTCACGAAAAAACAATCTCAGAATCGCTAGGATCCGTTGAAGCGTTCCTGAGTTATTACCTCATAAAGGGACACTGGTCAGAATTGCAAAAAACGGCAAGGTCATTAAGGCCAAAATAGGCTGGGTCATGAAGGGGTTAAAGCATATCTGAGAGGATGTTTATCCTCTACCATCTCTTATATTAAGCGCTTGACTTCAAGGAAAGATGATGAAATGGAGAAGCGACTGAAAGACTCGGAGGCGGCCTATATAGCTAACCAGACAAGTGAGAACAGAGCTGAGTGGTTACACTCGTATAGATTACACAGTCAATATACTGACACTAAATCTAAACGTAAGCTGTTTTTTACTAAACAGGCATATTTTGAACTGGGAAACCAGTCCAGTAAACTCTTAGCATTTATGGTGCGTCAGCATAATACAGCTAATACTATACTTAAAATCCGGAAAGCAGACGACTCAATAGTAACGTCGACAGACGACATACTCCAATGCTTTTATGACTTCTATAAAGAGCTGTATAGCTCCAAAGGGGATTCTGATACTTTGGAATGCCTAAATTATTTATCTGACATAGAATTCCCTGCACTGAATCCTACACAGCAAGCTTTTTTAGACGCAGACTTTACTCTTGATGAGATAAATAGGGCCACAACAGATATGGCTTCTGGTAAGGCGCCCGGCCCAGATGGTTTCCCAATAGAGATGTACAGAAAATATCGAGATATTCTGGTACCAATCCTTTTGAAAGTATTTCAGGGGATTTGGGAGGGAGGTTCTTTGCCGGATTCCTATTATGAAGCAAATATTATAGTTTTAAAAAAATAAGGGAAGGACCCCTTAGAATGTGGATCTTATTGTCCTATCTCATTAGTTAATGTAGATTATAAGATTTTTACTAAAATTCTAGCTACCAGGTTAAATACAGTACTACTGGATATAATACACCCAGACCAGACAGGTTTTATGCCGGGTAAGAGTACTTCTATCAATACTAGGAGGGTTCAGTCAATAGCTCATTATAGTACATTGGTATCTAAGAATAAATGGGCCATGGCCTCGCTGGACGCGGCTAAGGCATTTGACTCTCTTGAGTGGCCTTTCCTATCTGCATGTTTACAAAGATATCGATTTAGTCCTAAATTCCAAAAATGGATCGCCGCAATATATTTGAAACCAAAAGCCTGGATAATTATTAATAACTCTTTAAGGAGAATAATTAAGAAATAAAGAGGGACTTGTCAGGGATGTCCTCTCTCTCTCCAGCCCTATTTGCCCTGGCGATAGAGGCATTAGCAATTCGTATGAGGTCCACTTCATCTATTAGCGGCATTACGATAGCAGAATTCACGGATACTATTGGTCTATATGCAGATGATATGGTAATATTTCTGGACTAAGTGGAGGAGACCCTGCCACATGTGATCACCTTTATAGAGGGATTTGGTAGACATTCGGGACTATATGTTAACTGGGATAAGTCTGCTTTGATGCCTCTCTCTCATAATTCAGTAGCTCACCTTGATGTGTTATCCCCATTGCCGGTTGTCTCTAGTTTTAAATACCTAGGAATAATTATTCCAAAATATAGTAGACTTGATCTACAGTTCAATATTCTCCCATTATTGGATTTTGTTAAACATAAATTCGCTATATGGAGTAAACTGCCTTTATCTGTTTCTGGTCGCATAAACTTGATAAAAATGATACTACTCCCGAAGCTTAATTATTCACTCCAAAATAGTGCAGTACCGGTTCCTAAATCCTTTTTTTCAAGTTTGAATTCGTTAGTTACGTCCTTTCTTTGGGGGAAGGCTAGACCCAAACTTAAACTGTCTACTTTACATAGGTCTAGGCAAATGGGAGGGGCGGCGTTGCCAGATTTTTTTTTTTTATATTATTTAGCTGGACAGCTTAGAGCTCTGGGGGATGTCTGCCAAATTCAGAGAACCATCTGGTCCATGCTGCCAAGGTTGATTGTCCGTTGGGTTTCTTGGAAATAAACAAACCTTATGTCCCTAGATTATTACCACTGCTTCGGTTGGCGAGGCTAATTTGGCGGCAGGTAAAAAAGGTGATTCACTTTGATGGTATTGTAGCCGAAATGCCCTTATGGAATAATTAATACTTCCCGAGACTATTGAATCACCCATCTGCTCAATTCTGGGTATCTCATGGTGTTTTGTCGCTTAATGATCTTTATGAACGGGTGCCCTAAAGTCCTTTGAACAACTGCAACTTAGGTATGATATACCAAGGCCTCAATTCTTTCGCCATCTCCAGCTTAGGTCGGCGATTCAGTCGCATGTTCGTAGCATGGAAATGACGCAAGCAATATCTTCCTTCCCATTGATAGGGATCCTCAAGTCACAGGGACCTCGTAGTCTCATCTCTGCATTATATACTTATATGTTATTCGTAGGTGCTGATGCTATTCAGTTGACAGGGAAAAGTGGAAGGTCCTGGTACCTGACCTTCAAGGTGAGGACTGGGAGATGGTTCTTGAGTCCCCAACTAAGGTGTCCCCCCTCAGCTAACAATAAAATGATACAGTTGTATATATTACATCAATCATATTTAACCCCACTACGACTATTTAAAATTGGGTGGTCCCGGTCTTCGGAATGCCTCAGATGTCATATGGGGGAGGCAGATTTTATACACATGATATGGGAATGTCCAGTTATTCTTTCTTTTTGGGAGGAGGTAACTTCGTTGTTGACCTCCCTTGTACATATTCACGTTCCTCTGACTCCGTTAGTGTGTTTATTTGGGGTATTGGAGGAGGAGATGTGGGGCCACATCCGTCTCAGGGCCTGGATAGAGCTGGTAAATTTAATCGTACCGTACGAACGTACTATATCAGAATAGAGGCTGTTTGGAGAAATTTAATAAAATCTGGGATTTGTGGAACTCATCGTACCTCACTATATCATCACGTGGTTGATGGTCTAGATTTAATATGATAAAGTTTGAGAAACTGTGTTGTTCACGTTACGCTTCAGCACTAGTGTTGAGCATTCCGATACCGCAAGTATCGGGTATCGGCCGATATTTGCTGTATCGGAATTCCGATACCGAGATCCGATACTTTTGTGGTATCGGGTATCGGTATCGAAACAACATTAATGTGTAAAATAAAGAATTAAAATAAAAAATATTGCTATACTCACCTCTCCGACGCAGCCTGCACCTTACCGAAGGAACCGGCAGCGTTGTTTGCTTAAAATTCGCCCTTTAACTTCCTTACGCGAAGTCCCGGCTTGTGATTGGTCGCGCGCCGCCCATGTGGCCGGGACGCAACCAATCACAGCAAGCCGTGACGTAATTTCAGGTCCTTCAGGATTTTAAAATTACGTTCCGGCGTTGTGATTGGTTGCGTCGCGGTCACATGGGCGACGCAACCAATCACAAGCCGTGACGTCACGGGAGGCTGGACAAGCGTGCATTTTAAAATGCGCGCGTGTCCAGCCTCCCGTGACGTCACGGCTTGTGATTGGTTGCGTCGCCCATGTGACCGCGACGCAACCAATCACAACGCCGGAACGTAATTTTAAAATCCTGAAGGACCTGAAATTACGTCACGGCTTGCTGTGATTGGTTGCGTCCCGGCCACATGGGCGGCGCGCGACCAATCACAAGCCGGGACTTCGCGTAAGGAAGTTAAAGCGCGAATTTTAAGCAAACAACGCTGCCGTTTCCCTCGGTAAGGTGCAGGCTGCGTCGGAGAGGTGAGTATAGCAATATTTTTTATTTTAATTCTTTATTTTACACATTAATATGGTTCCCAGGGCCTGAAGGAGAGTTTCCTCTCCTTCAGACCCTGGGAACCATCAGGAATACCGTCCGATACATGAGTCCCATTGACTTGTATTGGTATCGGGTATCGGTATCGGATTAGATCCGATACTTTGCCGGTATCGGCCGATACTTTCCGATACCGATACTTTCAAGTATCGGACGGTATCGCTCAACACTATTCAGCACTACTCTGTTAATGTGATGGAGAATGTTTTGGCAGTAAAATAGTTTTAGTTTTAGGATTTTCAGTATTTGAGACATACTATAATACTTTGAGTTTATATGATCCATTCGGTGAATAAATATTTATATCAATGAAGCTATTATCATAAGTGTATTTGCACTGACCTGGATACTTGTAAACCATGTATGTATATTTGATTTATGTGATTTAATAAACGAATTAAAAAAAACCAAAAACAGTCAAATGGTGCGCCCTCCCTTCCGAGCCCCGACGTGTGCCCAAACAGTGGTTTGCTCAGACATATGGGCCGTTGGCGTACTCAGGACAAACTGGACAACAACTTTTGGGGTTCAATTTCTCCTGTTACCTTTGTGAAAATAAAAAATTGCGGGCTAAAAAAATCATTTTTTTAGGAAAAAAAATTATTTTTTTATTTTCACGGCTCTACGTTATAAACTTCTGTGAAGCACTTGGGGGTTCAAAGTTCTCACCACACACATCTAGATAAGTTCCTTGGGGGGTCTAGATTCCAAAATGGGGTCACTTGTGGGAGGTTTCTAATATTTAGGTTCATCACGGGCTCTCCAAACATAACATGACGCCCGCAGACCATTCCATCAAAGTCTGCATTTCAAAACGTCACTACTTCCCTTCCGAGCCCCGACGTGTGCCCAAACAGTGGTTCCCCCCCCCCCCCCACATATGGGGTATCGGGGTACTCGGGACAAACTGGACAATAACTTGGGGTCCAATTTCTCCTGTTACCCTTGTGAAAATAAAAAATTGCGGGCTAAAAATAAATCTATTTTGAGGGAAAAAATGATTTTTTATTTTCACGGCTCTGCGTTATAAACTTCTGTGAAGCACTTGGGGATTCAAAGTGGTCACCACACATCTAGATAAGTTCCCTGGGGGGTCTAGGTTCCAAAACTGGGTCACTTGTGGGGGAGCTGCAATGTTTAGGCACACAGGGGCTCTCCATACACGACATCGTGCCCGCTAACGATTGCAGCTAATTTTCCATTCAAAATTCAGATGGCGATCACTTCCGAGCTCTGTCATGCGCCCAAACAGTGGTTCCCTCCCACATATGGGGTTTCAGCATACTCAGGACAAATTGGACAAAAACTTTTGAAGTCCACTTTCTCCTTTTACCCTTGGGAAAATAAAAAAATTGTTGCTAAAAGATCATTTTTGTGACTAAAAAGTTAAATGTTCATATTTTCCTTCCATGTTGCTTCTGCTGCTGTGAAACACCTGAAGGGTTAATAAACTTCTTGAATGTGGTTTTGAGCACCTTGAGGGGTGCAGTTTTTAGAATGGTGTCACTTTTGGGTATTTTCAGCCATATAGACCCCTCAAACTGACTTCAAATGTGAGGTGGTCCCTAAAAAAATGGTTTTGTAAAATTGTTGTAAAAATTAGAAATCGCTTGTCAACTTTTAACCCTTCTGACTTTCTAACAAAAAAATGTTGTTTCCCAAATTGTGCTGATGTAAAGTAGACATGTGCGAAATGTTACTTATTAAGTATTTTGTGTGACATATCTCTGTGATTTAATTGCATAAAAATTCAAAGTTGGAAAATTGCGAAATGTTATTATTATTATTATTGTTATAGTGCCATTTATTCCATGGCGCTTTACATGTGAGGAGGGGTATACATAATAAAAACAAGTACAATAATCTTGATCAATACAAGTCACAACTGGTACAGGAGGAGAGAGGACCCTGCCCGCGAAGTCTCACAATCTACAAGGGATGGGTGAGAATACAGTAGGTGAGGATAGAGCTGGTCATGCAGCGGTTTGGTTGATCGGTGGTTACTGCAGGTTGTAGGCTTGTCGGAAGAGGTAGGTCTTCAGGCTCTTTTTGAAGGTTTCGATGGTAGGCGAGAGTCTGATGTGTTGTGGTAGAGGTGATACACAAGAGAAATCTTGTTTACGATTGTGGGAAGAGGAGATAACAGGGGAGTAGAGAAGGAGATCTTATCTTAAATGTTATTTATTAACTATTTTGTGTTACATAACTCTCTGGTTTAACAGAATAAAAACTCAAAATTTGAAAATTGCGAAATTTTCCAAATTTCCACCAAATTTCCGTTTTTTTCACAAATAAACACAAAAATTATCTACCTAAATTTACCACTAACATGAAGCCCAATATGTCATGAAAAAACAGTCTCAGAATCCGTTGAAGCGTTCCTGAGTTATTACCTCATAAAGGGACACTGGTCAGAATTGCAAAAAATGGCCAGGTCATTAAGGTCAAAATAGGCTGGGTCATGAAGGGGTTAATACATCTTAAAATTGTGTTTGCATTTGGTAATTCCTCAGTATCGCAGTTAAATTGTAGTGGTAGACACAGTATATAGGTAGGATGCCTAAATCTAGATTGGAAACTTAGTTGCCAGGCTATCAAGCTGTTGCATGTAGTCAAATCCATCCATGGATCTTACAAGTAGCTACAATCTGAGATTTATAATCATTTATTTAACAAAGCCAAAATCTAATACTGCATTACACACTGATTATAGCTATAGGATGGCATCTGGCAAGCCTGGCATGGACTTTTTATGGGCCTCAGCGCTTATAAACCTTGGCTGAGTATTTCTTAGGAAATTGGCAAGATGTTCATTGATCATATCTGAGTAGCACTGAGTATACAATATATGGTTTTTACCAGGAGTCTATTATTTGGTCACTAAAAAGCTAAAAGTGAAGAGCAGGTATTTTATTTAAAGGGAACCTGTCACCCCCAAAATTGAAGGTGAGCTAAGCCCACCAGCATCAGGGGCTTATCTACAGCATTCTGTAATGCTGTAGATAAGCCCCCGATGTTACCTGAAAGATGAGAAAAAGAGGTTAGATTATACTCACCTGGGGGGCGGTCCCGGTCCAGTTCTGGTCCGATGGGCGTCGCGGTCCGGGGCCTCCCAGCTTCTTACGATGACGTCCTCTTGTATTAACGCTCCGGCTCCGGCGCAGGCTTACTTTGTCTGTCCTGTTGAGGGCAGAGCAAAGTACTGCAGTGCGCAGGCGCCAGGAAAGGTCAGAGAGGCCCGTCGTCTGCGCACTGCAGTACTTTGCTCTGCCCTCAATAAGCTGTATTCTAATGGGAGTGCTGAAGAGCAGCTGAGCGCAGTGCTCGGCTTTATCTGGCAGTTTCATTAAGAATTAATTGAGCAGCAGAGTGCATGATTGACGACCACTCCATTCACAGGGGACTCCTCAGAGCCGAGTTTTTTGGAATCGTTGAAGTTCCCTTTGGTCTGATCCCCCAGCAATAAGGATGTTATCCTCTATGCATGGCGTAGGGAACAACATCCAAACTTGAGAATACACCTTTTAAAGGGAACCTGTGATGTCGCCAAACTGCAGCTATGGGGTTAATCTGCAGGTTAATGGTGTTCAGGAGCCTTTCAGCCGCTGCACTAAAAGTACGGCTACTGGGAGGAAATTAACTTTATTTTTTTTTGGCTTTCGGTCCTCTTCAGGTGTGGCTTCATTCATTGCTCAGTACATAGTGAGCAGTGGTTTAACAGTGCCCCGACACTGACTGACAACCGGCAAAGCAGTGCGTCAGTGGCAGGGCATGCTGACAGCCGCCACTCAATGTGTACTGAGCGGTGACTGAAGGCTGGAGGTTGCTGGGAGGAATTCAATTCCTCTCAGTGCAGGCACCAGCAGCTTCAGAACCCTGTCGCCCTTCAGATTAACCCCATATCAGCAGGGTAATAGGGTTTCACCTGACAGGTTCCTTTAAAGTTAAAAAAAAAAAGGGGTTAATATTTATTTTAAATATTGGCGATCATTGTAATGGCCATTATTCCCTGCTGTAATTGTTACTCAGGTCAAATAATCTGACCTAACACTCCTCAATATGTGAAAAGAGTACCTTCATATGAATATGGATACAGTCACACATCAGCAATATGGCTGTGTGTTGGAGAAGAAAAAGTTAGAAGGGCTTTCCTGATTGCACATGACAGGATCCATTCTTGACTTTCTGTGCACATGGCTGCCGCACAGAGCGGTTACACTTATGGCTGCAACAGAAGACATCACCCCGTTTTTCCTTTGTTTAGGTAACTTTACTTAAACAGCGGCTTGGAAAAGGACAAGTGCAACCAGAGACATCAGTCACTTCATCTGAGCCTGAAAATCAGAGCACTGGACAGGAAGGAGATGCGGACAGCTCGCCCACGTCTGGTAATGTGAATGCAGTAGTGAGCAGGAAGCACGAATAGGGATATATATATATTCTGTAAAATACACATATAAAAGTGTAAGAAACAGTTGGATTCCGCTACTTGTTTTCTTAGTTCTATCTCACTTCCTTTCTTTCCTATATGAGATGGAGGCGGTGATGGAGCAAATACACTTGATGCTCTGCAAGTAAGAGTGAGACGCCAGGAGAACCTTCTTCAGAGATGTAAAGAGATGATTCGGTCACATAAAGAAAAGAGTGCTCAGCTAAGCAGTGAAAAAGAAGCTCTACAGAATCAGCTAGAGGAGAGGCTCCAAGAGCTTGAGAAAGTGAAGGTAAACATGGTTGTATGTTTTCTGCTAGGTTCAGTATCTTTCAGAAATTAGACTTTTTTTGTTTCAGCCTACAGCAACGCATTCCTCCTCCTAGGATTCAACAAAGTCATAAAAAGCACCCCTTTTCCAATACCCCACCCATAAAAACAAAACCACCTGTTGGAAAGTTCCCTTTTCAGCTAGAAGGAAGAAATAAGTGTCCATACGCAAGCAATGACTGACTGCTCCTTCAGCCAACAGCTGCCATCTTTTATAAATTGACAGATGTCATCAGTTTGAAGCGCTCCCATCACAGTTTTTATCCTCTTTGATATATTGCAATCACCATGTTATACAGCACTGTGTACTTACAATTGCTCATTTTGTCTTTCTACCCACTAAGTTCTTATATTCTCAGTAATGTATGTTGAAGCAGGGAGTCTCTCTTCTCTCCATTTATTGTTCCACTCTTCAGCTCCTGACTCAGCTCCCCCTACCCCTGCCAGGGACTTTTGCAGTGACTGGTGACTCGTACATGGAAGATTGACCTCCTGTTTTTCTTCAGAGCTTGGGATCCATCAAGTCCGTTGTTAATCATGTGATATTATAAACCTTATGGAAAACATTAGCTGGGTGAAAAGGCAAAATGAGCAATTGTAAGTATGATTGCAATATATTAAGAGGATAGATACTTTGATGGGAGAGCTTCTTTAATGTGGAAGCACCGCTTTGGTTTAGCACTGTGTACCCTACTGTGTTACCCATGTAGATCAGTGCTCCCAACTACCCTGGTGTAGGGAACTGCAGTCGCCCCCATTCATTTGAGTTGGACTATGCTATACATTCTAGCATAATGATCGGGGTGCTGCTGAGGTGTTATTGCATCCAAGACAAAAACTACACTTATTGTTGACGATGATAGACCTCCATTGCCCTTTTGCTCTGTACCGCAGTAGTGTGAGATCATTAAAGTGGTCTTCACTAGGGAACATCACACCCCAGTCCTTCTCCCAGGATTTTCGTGTGAGGTGTTATATTGTACCATAGCTAGACCGCTCTAGTCTTCATTCCAGATGCACTAACTGCTTGCCGTTGCATTGATTTGGTCATGGTCCGGCTATTTCTCCAAAGTGTCCCAGGACCCATTTTTCAACACGACAATGCTAGGCTATATATTAATTATGTGAGGGTGACCTGAATGTGCTATTATGACTGCAACATTACTGGATTTGACCCCAAACAAGCACATCTAGGATGTCCTTGTCTGGCAATTGCAAAGAGAGCTGCCAGCACCAGATCTTGATGATTTGCTTGTTAAAGCCGAAGTGCACTGAATGTAGCAAAACATTCCTCAGACAACCATTAATACATCCATTGGCATGCTATCAATAAGGTTAAGTGCTTTTATTTATGTGTGTGGCATTGATACTCGATACGGAGTAAATCATGGTGTGTTGAAAATGTTGTTTCCATTTTATTATCATTTGAATATCATTACCATGTCTATCCGTCCTGTGATTTCCATAATTCCATCACTTTTCTTATTGAGCTTGCAATTTGAATGCCGAGTATATGTGCAGATTGTTAAAAACAACTTATTTATGATATGTTCAAATATGAGCAAATTGTTCTTTCACACATTTGCTTGAAAGTATGTTTCCAAGAAGGGAAAATGGTTCTTGTCATAAGTATGGTGTATTAAATCCCAGGAACTTCACACCAGTGAGAAGACCAAGCTGATCACCCAGCTAAGGGATGCCAAGAATTTGGTGGAGCAGCTGGAACAAGATAAGGTACATATCTGTCTGTGATAATCTCAGCAGGACTGAACATTGTATTCTCTTAGCACCTTACCTCACTGACGGCTTATTATACCCAACCCGGATGGGCCTTACATGTCGCCATAGTTTATCTTCTTAAAGTCTAGTCATCTATTCTGCTCACACCAGCAGCCTGGTACCGGTGGTACTACAGGTGTCCTGCACAGTTTGTTTGTTTTTGCCTCAAATATCCATAAAGGCCTTCTGCTTGTTTTTTTTTTTTTTTTAGAAATCTGCTAAGCTGTAGTAGTAAAACAACGTGTTGGCAAAGAGTGTCTGATGAGTGCAGCTATATCACACCCTGCTTGGTGCCGTGTGTGAAGCTTATTCTCCACTAGCTCCCTAGATGTATCAGAGAGACCGTCAGCACAAATACAGGCGCTCGGTGCTTCATGGTGGGGCCAGTCATTTCTATACACCTTCCCACCTGGCTCTGTGAAACCAGAGCTGCTGCAAATCAAAGAGGAGGATCTCTTAAAGCTCTGTAGAAGCACAAAGCTCTAATACAACCATATAACTTGGACCTTAAAAACAGTATCGGAGAGGAGCTGCTCCTGAACATGTGCTAATAAATGTGCTGCTATAGATGGCATAGTTTCCATGCAGATGTGAAAAGGCAGGGGCTTTTTTGCACTGGCATAAGATAAAAATGTGAGCAGTATATTAAAAACATGGTTTTTAGAAAATATGCATATTTTTCCATTCAATAAATGAATGAATTAAATTACATACGGAATTCGCCTTTAATGTCTCTGTTGCAGTTAGTTTGTACAGGCTGGAATACCACGATCACCTTTCCACTTGATATCTGTTAGATCAGTATGGATCGATCCTACCGTTGTTATTCCCACTGGTCACCACTACATTGGATCTATCTTCATCATCGCGGTGCTATTCTGCTTCTCCTAGCCATGGTTTTGGAACTTAACCCCTTGTTCTGGCAGTCAGTGAGAGAAAAGGGGGCTACCAATCCCAACAGTTACTGTCTATCCGGTGATTTCACTTTAATAATTCCTCCAGTTGCGTTGAATTACTGGCATTACCAATATTTTGCCAGACCTGAGTTCAAAACAAATGTAGTAGTTTGTCAATGCTTTTATTTTGCCAGCTTTTCATTTCATATGCCATTTTTTGGTCTTGTCCAGGGAATGGTCATTGCAGAAACTAAGAGACAAATGCACGAAACTCTAATGACGAAAGAAGAGGAGGTTTCTCAACTTCGAACACGCGTCAAACAGTTAACTACAAAATGTGAGCAGCTACAAGAGCAAAAGGAGAAATCCGAAAAAGCTGGTAAGTGGGTCCTCTTATAAATCCCACCTCCTTTTATGGCCCCTTTTTTCAATGACAAGTCATCCTTCTATTTTAGCTGATGTTTTCTTAGATATGTTAAGCCATAGGGACCTTTAGTAGAACAGACTTTAGTCATGGATAATTGTTTAAATAGGATCATACATTGTATTGAGCGCCAACCATTTTATCCCATCCTTTGCGACATTTGCCACACATTTATCATGGGTGTGCGGTGCTCTTTCTGTAGGGAGGAGGTTCAGCAGATGCATTATTCAGCTGACACCCTGCTGCAGCCTCCTAAATGTCAATGTCATGATTCACAGTGGCATCTAAGAGGCTTGGAGGAGGGTAAGCGTGGAGTCTGTCCCAATACCTGTCAACACCAAGACGCAGTTGTGGGTGCCAATCGGTTCTCAGAGCAACCAGGGGCCTACTGAAGCCCCTTGCATCTTGCACATACTGACCTTTCAGGAGACAGATACAGTGAGGGAAATAAGTATTTGATCCCTTGCTGATTTTGTACGTTTGCCCACTGACCAAGACCTGAACAGTCTATAATTTTAAGGGTAGGGTAAATTTAACATTGAGAGATAGAATATAAAAAATAAAATCCAGAAAATCACATTGTATAAATAATATAAATGTATCTGCATTTTGCAGTGAGAAATAAGTTTTTGATCCCTCTGGTAAACAAGACTTGGTGGCAAAACCCTTGTTGGCAAGCACTGCAGTCAGACTTTTTTTTTGTAGTTGATGATGAGGTTTGCGCACATGTCAGGAGGAATTTTAGTCCACTCGGACCTTCAACTCCCTCTATAGGTTTTCTATGGGATTAAGGTCTGGAGACTGGCTGACACTCCATAACATTAATGTGCTTTTTGAGCCACTCCTTTGTTGCCTTGGCTGTATGTTTTGGGTCATTGTCTTGCTGGAAGACCCAGCCACGACCCATTTTTCCTTGTCTTGGCGGAGGGAAGGAGGTTGTCTCTCAGGATTTTACGGTACATGGCTCCAACCATTCTTCCATTGATGCGGTGACGTACTCCTGTGCCCTTAGCAGAGAAACACCCAAAAACATAATGTTTCATCCTTCATGCTTGATAGTGGGAATGGTGTTCTTTGGGTTATAGGCAGCATTTCTCTTCCTCCAAACACGACGAGTTGAGTTAATGCCAAATACCTCAATTTTTGTCTCATCTAAACACAGCACCTTCCCCAATCACTAACAGAATCGTCCAGGTGTTGATTGGCAAACTTCAGACGGGTCTGCACATGTGCCTTCTTGAGCAGGGTGACCTTGTGGGCACTCCATGATTTTAAACCTTTACGGCGTAATGTGTTACCAATGGTTTTCTTTTTGACTGTGGTCCCAGCTGCCTTGAGATCATTAACAAGTTCCCCCATGTAGTTTTAGGCTGATCTCTCACCTTCCTCATGATCAAGGATACCCCCCCACGAGGTGAGATTTGCATAGTGCCCCAGATCTATGTCAATTGACAGTCATTTTGTATTTCTTCCATTTTTTTACTATTGCATCAACAGTTGTGTTCTTCTCACCCAGCGTCTTACTTATGGTTTTGAAGCCCATTCCAGCTTTGTTCCGGACATCCTTATAAAGCTCTTTGGTCTTGCCCATGTTGTAAAGGTTAGAGTCTGACTGATTGAGTCTGTGGACCGGAGTCTTTTTTATAAAGGTGACTATGCAGGACAGCTGTCTTTAATGCAGGTAACGAGTTGATTAGGAGCGTCTAACTGGTCTGTAGGAGCCAGAACTCTTAATGGTTGGTAGGGGATCAAATACTTATTTCTCACTGCAAATTGCAAATATATTTATATAATTTATACAATGTGATTTTATTTTTGATATGCTATCTCTCAATGTTTAAATTAACCTTCCGTAATTATAGACTGTTCACGTCTTTGTCAGTGGGTAAACTTACAAAATCAGCACGGGATCAAGAATAGATTTCCCCCACTGAATAATTAAAGCGTAAACTGCAATACTGCCCTCTCTTCTTTTTCAAACGTAAAATAAAATTTTAGTATCGCTATGTGTGCAATTCGAACTAATAAAGTGTCAGAAACAAATTGGAATTGTCAGAATTGCGGGGTTTTTTTTGTCGCCTCTCCTTAAAAAAACAGAAGAAATAAATTACAGCACTCTTCACAAAAACAAGCCCTCAGACAACTCTACTGGCTCCCACAATATGGCAACTGAAGTCAATAATTTCTCATTTTTTATGGAAGTTTATAAATTTGGTATTGCCATAACCATACTGACACATAGAAAAAAGTTAATAAGTCATTTTTACCCGAAAGCGAATATCATAGAAACGAGTTCTACACACAAAACTCAAAATCTGGTGACTTGTCCCTGTCCATGCAAATGTAAGCAGGCTTTTTTCCTTTTTTTTTTTTTTTTTTTTCACTTTTTTCCTTTTCACTTGGTTGCCGGCTGCAATGGTTTTATTTAGCCAAGGATCTTATTAATGGCTGACACTTCTAATTTCATGACATATTTCATGGCACATTATAGTCTCAAGCCAGGTTTCAACATGTTCTGTCTGTGTGTATATACAGTAAATAGTCTATCAACCACAAGGCCACCTTTATTTTGTGACAGTTCTCATCCTCGGACCCTTTTGTATTTTCATAATTCCGTTGTTTTAGTCCATTTTATGTGGTATAGTGCAATGCCTTTGATGGCAATTGGACTGCATTTTGCTGGAGCATCAGATATTCCAGAAAATTTGTAAAATGAAATTTGCTTCTACTTTTGTTAAATTCCACACAGTTTAAATTGCAAATTAAGTAGACCAAAAATCTCTGGGATCCAATGTCGGTAAACATTGAGTCCACAATTGTTCTGATTTAGGTGCAGGGTGATTATATCTGCAACTGCTTATGGTCTCCCCCTAAGGTGTGAGCACATATGCTCTCTGAGAGGGGGTGATAGCATGGAGAAAAGTTCCTGTGTCTCCCCTCGGAGACGCATATAACCCTAACAGGCTGTGATCTTTATTATCACATTATAGGTTTGAGAAATTATTTTTGTTTATTAGTTATAAAAATGGCAACTGAGTGTACATTAAAGAAAAATGTGTCTGAAAGTGTTTACATACTGGTTCTCACACCTGCAAATCTCCACACGGAGGCCATGTTCACACACAGATTTTTTTTTTTTTTTTTTTGTTACTATTTTTTCTGCAGCCAAAACTTGATCTCTTGGCAGTAAAAAGCTGCAGACAGAAATCAGGGTTTGCTGGCTATGTTTCCCCTTTTCTTGCCGCTTTTTTGCACTTACTCATTGTTTTTTATGGGTGAAAAAACACTGATAGAATTGACATTCTGTATTTTTCAAAAAAGCAGCAGTTTTCCTATTCAGTGAGGGGGGGGGGGGGGAATAAGCGTTTACAAGAGGTCTCTGAAATCTCATAGCTTTTGATGGTACTGTAAAAAGCAGCTTCTAATTTCCATTAAAACCCACAACATGTGAACATAGCCTAATAGTGCAAATCCCACATAAAAATAACCTCATTAAAGATTCCATATTAATAGGTATACATAAAAAACAAGGTTTAAAGGCCCAATGCTCAGTAAAATATGAAGCATGAATTTGGTAATCGCCAGTAATAATATTCACCAATGGATGTCCAGTCAAAAGATGCCGGCTGTGTGAAAATGCCATAACCTGGCATCAGTTTATTAAATGGGAATGATTGGGGAAAAATGATAACATGAAGTTCAAGAAAGAAGTAAAGTCACTAGCTAAAATAAAAACGTGGTTGTTATGTAAACATCGTCAATATTGGATATTAATGGTAAGTGAAGCAAGAGTTCATTACCTTGAATTGGGAGGATTATGATAGATCGGATGCTTACGGATGCAGCGATACTGGATGAGAGGAGGGGGTACGTTTTTTTGGGGGTGGGAGTGGTGTAGGATTTGATTTTTTTTTGTGTGTTCTTTTAATAAAATTTTTTTTATTCTTTTGGCAGGGGAATTGAATTTGCAATGATCTGATCACTTGTTCTATATTCTGAAATATATTGCGGTATATAAGTGAAATAATGGTCTCCAATGAAGTGCAGCCTGTGGCTGGGCTTCACTGGTGTACTGACATGGCAGCCATAGGAACCTTCAGCAGGCCTCCAATAGCAGGCCTCCAATTGCTATGGGAACTCTTAGGCACTCAGTAATTGTGTTGTGGTGAGATGGGGTAAGGGATGCCTGGACTAGTACACCCCTGGGACATGTCATGTTTAATGCTGCTGTCAGGTATTTAAGGGGTTAAAGTAGCCACTGAGGCTCATAATTGTTGCTTTTGCTTACAGATGCTGCCATTTATAGTACAGCCGTCATCTGCTGGGTGTGAGGTGGGCTCAGCTTCTGGGCTCCCTCATTACACCCGCACTTGACATGTGACAGGCATGTACATCACTTGTTGGGAAGGGATGAAGGTGCTCATACACTTTCGATAACTGAAGGCTGAAAGCTTTACCAACTAGCAGCTGTTCCTCTTGACTGACACCTGCATGCTTGGCTCTGTTCTCGATGGGAAGCCGGGAATAAGCCGCTGCCAGACGTCTCTGGCAGCATCTTTACTTGAGCGCAAGACTCATTGCAGTCGACAGATCCCGCTGTTGGTCTAATCATTAGACTCTAATGTGTGTCAGCCTTAGTTATGACATTGAACTCTTTGAGATGAGCTTACTTACTGGCTTCATTTGCCAAACAAGTAGTATTTGTCAGCGGGTCTGAATTTAGAATTAGAACAACCGCTCTAAGTAGACAAAAAGTAAATCTTGCATTAAATGATAAAAATTAGGTTATGTATTTGAGAAAAATATGCAAATGTTATGCACCAGAAGCTGTCTGCTTTAATCTTGGATTCGTATGTAACCCATTTTCATGCATAGGTGTTTGAGGGTTTTGGGCCATAAGACTACATTCTTCTACTCAGCAATTTTTTAAAAAACGTCTCCAAACAGAATTGTTTATAAAGGAGTAGGCAGCCATTACCACTGTATCTTACTGTGTAGATAGTGACTGATCATCTTGCTAGCGTCACCTGCTCACCTCTTGTTTTTGTGTATTCATGCATGCCAATTAATGGTGCCTTTCCCAAGCCTTGTATGAACAGGATTGGGGTAAGGGATGTTTATTACTTCAGTTATCATATTAGAAGGTTAATGGTAATAAAAATAACATTGCTACTCAGACAACAAAGTTATACATTGCCTCATGATGTGCCTGTCGATTATGGCTTTTCAGACGTCTCTTATTTAATTTTAAGGCATTATAGCCAAGAAAACTGGATGGGGTTGGTCTTGATAATTGGGACAGACTTGGAACTTCCTGCTGCAATTGTGCAACATGTGAACATACCTTTAGGAGTACCATAGTGGTAAACACTCCAAAGGTTTTCCTCTATATGGAAAAATACAGTTAAGAAATAATTTTAGGTCATAAATGCTCCTGAAAAGACCAGTTTAACCACTGTTGTTTTTTTTTTGCTTGTTTGTTTGTTTTTGTTTTTTTTTAAGAAAAGGGCTCTGTGTCAGCTTCCAGTAAATGTCCACATAGGAATTTAATTTTGCTGAATATCTTTTTAGTGGGATGATTTACTTATTCATTGTGACCACCACCGGTCAAGAAGACCAGGATCCCAAATTCCACTATTGATTCAAGCTGCCATGTACATTCGCCTCTGCATTCGAAGTTAATAGGACCAAAGGAGAACCAAGCACTGTACCCCAGCATCTCCATCTGTCCTGCATGCTTGCTCTCTGTTTAATGTCCAAGACTGATGGACATTGATGGGTGCTTTGCGCTATCTTTTTTGGTCCCATGCACTTTGAATAAAATAGTAGCGCACCTGCTTGTCTTCCCTCAAATTTAGCTTGTATGCTTGGGATCCCCATTCTCATAGTATGTGGGGCTTCCTGTGAATAGAGCCTTATAAATTTTGTGGAGTTTTTTTGTCCAATGCATGTAACTTTTGGAAAGCACGGTAGTTATAAAACATATAAAACTTATTCAAGTAAAGTTAAAGCATGCCGTAATAAAATGTACTCACTTATTGGTCAGGTGTCTGAGCAGCAACTTTACTTTTATTTCACTAGAAAGTGTCTTTGTTTCTCTGTTTTGGAGATCGCTCTTGAAGGGGTTTTCCACTTTTAGAAAGGCAGACTTCTAAAAATTGCCTGACATGTAAGATGCAAACACTTCTGGTACTTGGCCTCCTCAGATCCAATGGCGAGTCTCTGCAACTGTTTTGTGTAGGTCAACTTCAGTCATTAGCTAAACTAACCACTACAGCCAATCACAGAGCGCAGCAGCTCTCATTGCCTACCTAGAGCGAGCCACTAAGCTCAGTGACTGACTGCAGCAGCTTTGAGAGCTGACAACGTGACGTCAATGCCGCAGCCATAACGCTGAGACTAGAGCAATGGTGACCGGCGCTGGTCCTGGGGAGGATGAGTGCTATCTTATTTTGTTATTTTTACATGACTGGCAAAGTTCGGGATCCTCTTTTCTAAAAGCCGAAAACCCATGTAAATATTATTTGAGATCGCTACTTTTGCCTGCTCAGTATTTCATCCTTTAATGTAAGGCTTCGGTCTAGTGCATGTGGTGGTTGTCTTGGTTTGCAGTGCATTATCTTAAAGAGCTTATTCATCTCTACTTCTTTACAACAATATGGCCGACCTTTGACATTTACCGTTGTTAGCCAGCAGCCTTCTTGCCCGTCTGTCTGCCTTTTGGCTTGGTGAACACACTGCCTTGAAGTGCTGAGTAACCTGAGACTGGTTCATAAAGATGCACTTCTTAGTAAAGCTCAAGAAAAGACGGATTGTTGGGCCTGTTTCAGAGGAGCGTAGAACCTTATGAACCAGTTTGGGCTGGGACTTGCGTCCTTGCACTCATGTGAAGCCGGCGTCAGTGTGTCTCTGACAAGGCTGTCCGTCACGTCTCTGCCTGTGCAGAGAGGCTGGCCATATACCATTGCCCGCACGGACCATATGGTACCTGAGATTGGGCAGCAACATGAAGCTGATTATTTTTAATTACAATTTAATCAGAAAACTTCTAAAAAAATAATGAAGTAGAATAAAATAATTGCTTTTCACATTGTGTTTCTTCATGTTGTTTATCTCTGCAAGTGTTTTACTGATAAAGTATGAAAATAATTTAAATGGGCTTTAAGAAATCTAGTTAGAATTGAAATACACATTTGACCACCCTGAAGGAGTTGCCCACTACTTTACATCCCCTTTGGAATACCTGCCTGATAAAATAAGAACAAGGCATACCTACCTCCTGGGCTGACACTGCCCCTTCGCTTCAGACACTGTACCCCTGTTATTTTAGGACTTGTTTATATCACACTGGTGCAGCGTCTGATTGGCTGCAGTGGTCACATAACCTAAACATGTCACGAGACCGCCGGGGGACACAGTGGTTGACGAAGAGGAGGAGTGCTAGTCTGGGAGGTAAGTATGCTTGCTGTCTGAGGACACTCACAAGTCCTCAGTCTGTTGGTGGACACTGCTTTAATGTACCAAAATGTTTATTAAACTTTGTTTATTACAGTGTTTAGTTTTTTAGTCAGATTAAAATCACTAAGAAGAGAACAAATTTCTGATCGTACATTGTTAATACAGAATTTCTCTTTTGATTGTGTAACGCATACTATCGCATCTGAGCGAGCAACTCTGTGTAACATAGTATGACGTCATGTAGCAATTTGTGCTGATATCATCCTTACACTAAAAAATACAAAAAGGACAAATGGGTGTCATTTCGTGAGGATTCCACAAAGTCACCTTATTGGCACTCCTAAAGTACGGGCCATAAATTACAGCACAACGTAAAGGGCGCAGTGGAATGCAAACACTTCAGTGTCCATGGGATAAGTCTGCAAACACAAGCATAAAGGACATGGTGACTCCATAAGAAACCTATAAACAACCAATATGCCAAAAAGTATTAACCAGTTAAAGACCAGGCCATTTTCCTGCATTACTGACCAGGCATATTTTTTTCATACATGCTGTTTAAAAAGCTATATAAAAAAGGTCTCTTTACCTGCATTACCTGACCAGGCACATTTTCAGTTTTTTTTTCTTTTTAATTTTTTTTTTGTGTGCGTCTAAGGCTAGTTTCACATTTGTGGACGAGGGTTTTGCGGAGTGCTGTGTAGTTCCTCCGTAGCCCCACCCACTGCCACGCCTCTCCCTTCAGCTCCGCCTGTGTCTGCATGCGTCCTGCATACCCTATCTTTAACATAGGGTACGCAGGCCAAGCAGATGTATACATTGGGTACGCCGGCCAAGCGGATGTATGCGGATACCTCCACATGCATCGTTTTGTCGCTGTGCCGACCTGCGTCAAACGCAACATGTTGCATTTTGTTGCTGTCGGTGCAGCATCAAAACGACGCATGCAGAGGCATCCGCATACATCCGCATGGTCTACGTACCCAATATTAAAGATAGGGTACGCAGGATGCATGCCAACTTAGGCAGGGCTGATGGAAGAGGCGCAGCAGTGGGCGGGGGCTTAGCGGAGGAACTACTCTGCCCTCCGCAAAGCTCTCGTCTGCAAATGTGAAACTAGCCTTATGCTTCTTTTTTTAACCCCTTCATGACCTTGGGATTTTTCTTTTTTCCGTGTTCGTTTTTCACTCCCCTCCTTCCCAGAGCCGTAACTTTTTTATTTTTCCGTCAATTTGGCCAGGTGAGGGCTTATTTTTTGCGGGACGAGTTGTACTTTTGAACGACATCATTGGTTTTAGCATGTCGTGTACTAGAAAACGGGAAAAAAATTCCAAGTGCAGTGAAATTGCAAAAAAAGTGCAGTCCCACACTGGTTTTTTGGTTGGCATTTTTGCTAGGTTCACTAAATGCTAAAACTGACCTGCTACTATGATTCTCCAGGTCTCTACGCGTTCATAGACACCTAACATGACTAGGTTATTTTTTACTTAAGTGGTGAAAAAAAATTCCCAAAAAATTGCGCCATTTTCCGATACTCATAGCGTCTCCATTTTTCATGATCTGGGGTCGGTTGAGGACTTATTTTTTGCGTGCCGAGCTGGCGTTTTTAATTATAGCATTTTGGTGCAGATATGTTCGTTTGATCGCCCATTATTGCATTTTAATGCAGTGTCGCGGCGACCAAAAAAACTGAATTCTGGCGTTTCGAATTTTTTTTCTCGCTACGCTGTTTAGCGTTCAGGTTAATGCTTTTTTTTATTGATTGGGCGATTCTGAACGCGGCGATACCAAATGTGTAGGTTTGATTTTTTTTTTATTATTGATTTATTTTGATTGGGGCGAAAGGGGGGTGATTTAAACTTATTTTTTTTATTTTTTTCACATTTTTTGTAACTTTTTTTTTTTACTTTTGCCATGCTTCAATAGCCTCCATGGGAGGCTAGAAGCAGGCACAGCACGATCGGCTCTGCTACATAGCAGCGATCTGATGTTCGCTGCTATGTAGCAGAAAATCAGGTGTGCTGTGAGCGCCGTCCACAGGGTGGCGCTCACAGCTGCTGGGGATCTGTAACCATAGAGGTCTCAAGGACCTCTGTGGTTACAATACTGAAGCATCGCCGACCTCCGATCATGTGACGGGTCGGCGATGCCGTCATTTCCGGCCGCCCGGACTGATGCGGTAGTTAAATGCCACTGTCTGCGTTTGACAGCGGCATTTAACTAGTTAATAGGCGCGGGCAGATCGCGATTCTGACCGCCTGTATTAGGCAAATATCATTTATTTCATTTTTCAAACTTATTTGCTTATGATTAAAAGAATTTTTACTCAATAGTATGTACTATATTAATCTAGGGAGGGATGTAAGAGGGTGCTGTCGTGGACTCACTAAAAGAGCATTACCGGTGAGTAATCTGGCTTTTTACTCTTCGCCACGACAGCACCCCACTGGAGATCTTTCAGACCATCACCTAGGGGGGGAACCACCGTGCTGAGGACAGTCCTGCCAAAGTCTAGGTCAGAAGTTGACGATAGGTCAAGCCTATAGTGATTATAGAAGGTAGAGGGATTTGACCAAGTTGCGGCCTTACATATAGTCTCAATTGGGACCTCTCCCCTTTCTGCCCAGGAGGATGCCATAGCTCTGGTAAAGTGCGCTGTTATGCCTTCCGGAGGGTTTTCTTTCCTCGCGGAATAAGCCAGTCTGATAGACTCTCTGATCCACCGGGATAAGGTGCTTTTTGTTACTCCATGACCCTTCTTGTGACCCTGGAAGGAAATATACAGAGCCCTACACTGTCGCCAGCTACTGGTCCTTTCAATGTATTTTAACACTACTCTTTTAACATCTAGAGTGTGGTACTTCTGTTCTTCGGGAGTGGAGGGATTACTGAAGAAAGTGGGCAAAATTATTTCCTGAGACCTATGGAATTTCTTTGCTACTTTGGGAAGGTAGGAAGGGTCTGGTTTAAGGATCAACTTATCCTGAAAGGTTAACAGGAAAGGTGGATCTACGGAGAGAGCTTGGATGTCACTGATTCTCCTAGCTGAAGTCAGTGCTACCAATAGGGCCGTTTTTAGTGATAGGCTTTTGATTGGTATTGAATCTATTGGTTCAAATGGAGAGTCTGTTAGGGCTTGTAAAACTAAATTTAGATCCCAGGGAGGAATTCTAGGTATATTAACTGGATTTACGGTATCCGTTCGCAGGCTGTAATAAATGGGGATACCCATCTATCTCCCGCAATATTATGGCCATAGAGGGCTCCTAGTGCTGAAACATGAACCTTTAAGGTGTTTACAGATAAACCTAGTTCTCTCCCTTTTTGAAGAAATTCCAGGATAGACTGTATCGGAATTTCTGACGTGTTTGAAGATGTATGGAATTGTAGGAATTTTTTCCATATTCTTGCATAGATTCTTGTAGTGGAAGGTTTTCTACTGTGTGTCAATCAATCCCTCCGAGAACCCCCTTGATTTTAGCATCTGCCTCTCAAATTCCAGGCCGTCAGATGGAGATTGTCCACCTGAGGGTGGAAAAACGGACCCTGGAAGAGAAGGTTGGGTGTTGAGGGGAGAATCTGAGACCGACATGGTTTGTAGCCACGAGAACCATGGTCTCTTGGGCCAGAATGGAGCTATCAGTATCACTTTTGCTCCTTCTTCTCTGATTTTGCGTATGACTTGGGGTAGTAATATGATCGGAGGAAAAGCGTACGCCAGACTGAACTGCCAAGGGGCTTGGAGAGCGTCCAGAATGTCCGGATGATCCGCTGGAGATAAGGAGGCAAACCTCCGGACTTTTCTGTTTCTTCTTGTGGCGAAGAGATCTATTTGAGGACGGCCCCATAGGGATATTATGTCCAGAAAAATCTGCTGGTTTAGGCACCACTCCCCTTGTCTCAAGGTGTGTCGACTTAAGAAGTCTGCCTGCTGATTGTTTTCTCCTCTTATGTGCAGCGCAGTAAGGGATGTTAGGTGACTTTCTGCTAGATTCAAGATTTCTGTAGCAGAAGACATCAGAGTCTCTGATCGCGTGCCTCCTTGCCTGTTTAGATATGCCACTGTGGTGGTGTTGTCGGAAAGGATTCTGACGTCTTTCCCCCGAAGCTGTGGGAGGAAATGGTATAAGGCGTATTTTACTGCATTTAGTTCTTTAACGTTAGAGGAGCTGCAGCTTTCCTCCATGTTCCATAACCCTTGTTAAAAAACATTCCCCATATGAGCGCCCCACCCATGAGGACTGGCGTCAGTGGTTATGGTATGAGATGGCGTTATTACCCATGGAACACCACTCATCAAATGATTTGAGTCTAGCCACCACGCTAAGGAAGATAAAACCTCCTGAGATAAGGTTATTTTTGCATTTAGGTGACCAAATAACCGTCTATCTTCTTGTAAAATCTGATGTTGTAGTGTTCGAGTATGGTATTGAGCCCATCTTACTGCAGGTATACAAGAGATAAGAGACCCTAGTAACGACATAGCTTGTCTTAGGGATATACGTGGATTATTTATCGCGGCTAGGACTTTGTGTCTGATCAGTAGTATCTTTACCTGAGGCAGAAGACACTTTTGAGATATGGAGTCTAGATGGAACCCCAAGAACGCCTGACGGGAAAGCGGAGTGAGTCTGGATTTGTTGGTATTGATGATCCAGCCCAAGTCCTGTAGAGAGGAAATTGCGTGAGCTAAACGATCAGTACATTGAGTAACTGAATTTCCTATTACCAAAAAGTCATCCAGATAGGGCACAATTAAAGTTTCCTTCTGGCGAAGGTAGGCCATCACCTCTAGCATTATCTTGGTGAAGATCCTCGGCGCTGTTGAAAGGCCGAAGGGCAAGGCCGCATACTGGAAATGACGAATCTCGTTGTTGATTATTACCGCCACCCTGAGGAATTTTTGGTATCTGTCATGAATAGGGAGATGATAGTAAGCATCTTTTAGATCAATGCCCCCCATCATACAGTTTGGAAAGAGGAGTTTTATAGTGGACCTAATGGATTCCATCTTAAATGTATAGTTTTCAATAAATGAATTGAGTTTTTTAAGGTTTATGATTGTCCTGAAAGAACCGTCGGGCTTGGAAATTAGGAATAAGGGAGAGTAGAATCCCCTACCTTCCTGTCCCACTGGAACTTGGACTAAGACCCGTTTTGATAATAGGGTTTGAATTTCAAGCTCTAGAGCCTGTTGTTGTATAGGCGAGCTGAGGGATGTTATAATATATGACTCGTGGGGAACACGAGAGAATTTTAGTTTAATTCCATCTCGGATGATATTTAAAACCCACGAGCTAGATGTTATTTTTTCCCATTGAGTGGTGAAAAACTTCAGTCTGCCCCCAACTGGTATATCCTCAGTATTTGTTGTCTTTTGGGGGGTTGGGTCTTCTAAACATGGTACCTCTCTGCTTGTTGTCTTTAGCGGTCCATGTTGTAGACCTATCCGTTTGCCTCATTTTGCCAAACGGTCTCCTTTTAAAGGCTCTCCTGTAAAAGGGAATAGAGGAATCAGGAAATGCTTTCTTCCTGTCCTTTGCCTTTTTGAGTATCTCGTCTAAGGTTTTACCAAAGAGGTACTCACCCTCACATGGGATTGCGCATATTTTAGATTTAGATTGCGCGTCCCCTTTCCAGCTTTTCATCCATAGCGCTCGTCTTGCGTTATTCACAAGGCCTGCAGATCTTGCTGCCAAACGGAGTGAGTCGGCGGAAGCGTCTGCCATAAAGGCCGCTGCTCCTCGTATTAAGGGGATGGCCACCCGTAGTTTTTCTCTTGAACTTTTATTTTCAATTTGCTGGTCTGACTGATCAATCCAGATGATCATTGACCGGGCAGCGCAGGTGCTGGCTACTGCAGGTTTGAATATTCCTGTAGCCGCTTCCCAAGAACGTTTAAGGGATGATTCAGCCTTACGATCCAAAGGATCGACCAGTAGTCCCGCATCCTCCACAGGTAGAGTGGATTGCTTAGAGGTAGAGGCTACAGCTGCGTCGACCTTAGGGACTTTGGTCCATGTAAGAAGCTCCTCGTCACTAAACGGATATTTTCGTTTTGACGCTGAGGGTAGAAAGCTTCTCTGATCCTGCTTCTCCCACTCTCTTTTAATTAATGCTTTCACTGCTGGTATAACTGGAAAACATCTCCTCTTTCTCTCTGCCAAACCCGCGAACATTATGTCCTGCGTGGTTTGCGCACCCTTAGTTTCCTCACACCCCATGGTATTTCGAATTGACTTTACCAAGTTGTCCACACTGTCTAAGGGAAAACATGAGCGTCCCTCGATCTCTGATGAGGATGATGATGATGAACATGATGATAGGGAGGCGTCTGACAGTACAGGTTGGTCACTATCGGAGTCTGACACAGGTGTCGGTGTTTTGGACTTAGTACTACGTGGTTTGTCCTGGGCCATATTTTTTAGTTCCTCCCTAATAATGGCCCGTAAGTCCGTAATGGACACTGCTGCTCCCTGTGTTGTTTCCTTAAAACAGTCCTTGCAAAGTTTTTTGGGGTATGAGTCTGGAAGGGGCTGGCTACACAAGGCACATTCCTTATGCTTCGTTTTTTGTCGCTTTTTGGACTAAGCGTAATAAGTAGATAGAGAAAGAGAAAAGAGAGAAGTAGGGAGACCACGTCGGCTTAATAGGCAGAGTTCACAAACTCACCCAGTGAAGCAAATAATACCGGATCAGAAGGCCGAGATCCTGTTCTGGATCCGTCGCTTTTACGAGCGGTCTCCGAGGATCCTCTGGCGTGATCTTTGGCGGGGGGTACTGGATCTCCAGCTGTGGGGTCCATGGCACCTGGGGATGACATCTCTGCATCGCCGTATTACCGTTCATGTGCGGTTTAAATAGTGCGCCCATTATTATTATTTTTTTTGTCCGCAGTGCGCATGCGCAGATCGGCGCTGGCTCCCCCGCCCTACATCCGGCCTAGGCACCCCGGAAGTCCACCATCCATTTCCGGGGTAGCCTGTATGGCGGCGGTCGGCGCATGTGCGGTCCGGGATTTCCGCATCGGACCGCAATAGGAGTGCAGCCGCTCTCTTACCTCCAGCTGGCTTCCTCATACTACTGTACCGCCACCGCAGATGCCAGGCGGCCTTCCCCGGACCCGGCCGTCTGCGTGCTCCTTCAGACGAGGAGGGAGCCGTCTAACGGAACTCCCCCGACGCTGCTTCTGAGCCGCAGCCCCTGCCGTTCTCATGGATACCGCGCAGGCGGCATGCTAGCCCAGGTATGCCGTGTAGTCCTGTCGTTCCTGTACGTTCCCGCAGGAACAGGAAACCTAAAACTGAGGAGGAGAGGTGGACCGCCCCCTTTTATTTCTCGGTAGGTTTCCTGTTCCTGCGGGGCGGATCCCTCTCTCCAGTGGGGTGCTGTCGTGGCGAAGAGTAAAAGGGGCATTTAAAAGTTGCCTGTTAAAGGGCCACTGTCACCCCCCTCCAGCCGTTATAAACTAAAAGAGCCACCTTGTGCAGCAGTAATGCTGCATTCTAACAAGGTGGCTCTTTTAGTTTTTGGTTCAAGTATTCCGAAAATAAAGCGTTTTTAAACTTAGTCAAAATACTTGTCTTTAGACAGGGAGGCGGGTCCTCACTCCCCAGCTTCAACCACTACTCAGCCGTCACTCCAATCTTCAGTGGCCCTTTAAGCAGTTCAGAGCAATGCAATCTCCTTACAATTTCCTTACTTCCTGGTTTCTACAAGGGCGGGCTCTCATACTTGAGTGACAGCTTTGCTGAATAGCACTGTAGTATTAGTAGAACTATAAAGCCTAGCACAAGTTCTGCTCTAACACATTCAGCTGTAAGTGGTTTGTACTGTGTCTATACTGTTATTTCTTCTGGTTACATATAGAGGTATAAAGACATTTGAACAAGCACACAGGTCCAGACAGTCAGAGAACAGAGCTGTGATTAGGAGACCTGCTCTGAAAGTCACCAGTTAGTGATTTTTGTAACTCCATCTCTTCAGAGGATAAATGGGAGATAGAGGGGGGTTGAGGTGCTAACTGCTGTATGGAAATTATTGGACTGTAGAGAGCTGACTGGGATGTTAAGAGTTAACTTCTCTTTTGGAATGTAACTACTGTGCACTTTAGGCCTGGCTCCACGGAAACCAACTGTACACTATAAAAGATAAAATCACTCATTGCACAGAATCAGGATGAAGACAATGCCCATAGAAGAGCGGAAAAGGTACCCAGAACAATGTGTGTGCAGGGCGCAGGCGTGGGATTATGGCACCACAACTGCATGTCACAGGTCAGTGTGACATGCATGGGAGGGTAGTATTATAATGAAGTTAGGAATCAGAGATTTTTTCCAATCACTGCACGCCATGGAGCCTGGAAGAAATCATTAACATAAAACATTGAAATTCTATTTCTCCACAACTAGACTGCAGCTATGAGTCATACAGGTAAGACTATCTTAACCATTCTATTACCTGTATGCCCATAGTAATAGCTTAAAAGTGTCCAGGGGGTGACAGATTCCTTTTAAATGCTTATGTACATCTGACAGTGGCACTTAATGTGCGTGATCCAGGGGACATGCCATTTTGATGCCCATCTGTCTCCCCACCTTTGCAAGGCGATTGTAGTTTGTCAATCTGTTGCCATGCCTGCTGGGGGAGCACTGCTTAAGAACCCCCCTGGCTGCCATTTTGGTACTCCTGCGAAGTCCAGGCGTAGGCTGTGCTTCATCATCTGATTTATTATATATGGAAATGGTGCTTTCAAATTGCGTTTCTCCACTCATTCAATAGCCCTGTCGGAGTTTACATCCGAACTCAAAACTGGGTACGGACATATGCGCCAACGGAGCCATAGACTAACCGTGACAAGAGGGAACGTGCGCTTTGAAATTCATCATTTTTTGCGAGTGTACATCTATAAGAGGCAGACACTCAGACGCAGCCTACTACGCCTGAGTGTCCACCTTCAGTAGGTGTACGGCAATTGTTCAAATTCCGGCAATACCTGTCCACTAAGAGGGCTATGTATGGAATTAAATTCTACAAGGTGTATGAGAGTACCTCAGAGTACACCTAAGGGTTTAGAATTTATTAAGCGAAGGACACCTGAATTGAAACCCCTAATGTACCCCTATCCTGGGTGTTAGTGGGTAAATTTTGTGGGATTTAGTGCACCCAATGTGGGATTAAGGTTATCACCTCTACGTAGATAACTTTTATATCAGCATCCCACTCAAGTCCCTCTGTGTGCGAGCTACTGCAGCATGCGGCACTTTCCGCAAAAAAGAGAGAGGGTGAGAGCAGAGCCCAATGTAGCGACAACATGCTGGTTGTCAAGTACAAGGACAAGAGGGATGACCTTTTCTTGATCACCATAAATGGTGATGGCAGCATCCCCAGCACTGCACTAGGGTCATTAAACCAGACTGTGTCCTAGGGTACAGCAAGAACACGGTGGAAGTTGATCTCTCTGATCAAGTCCTCCAGCCATACAGTGCCATGAGAAAAGCCAAGGTGTGGTACAAGGAGCTGGCCGTGCGCATCATACAGATGGCAACATACAATGTTTACGTGCTATCACGATGTGCAGGACAGACCCGTACGTACCTTCAGTTCCAGGTTGGTAGTGATCAAGGCCTTAATTTTTGGAAGTCATGAATAAGCGGGCCCCAGTACTTCAAGCACTGAAGGTGCTCGTATCGTACTAGGCGAACGTTTCTACAGAAGGGGGATATGCAATAACATCTCTTATCAGTGCGACACCTGACCTGTGTATAAAAGAATGTTTCCAACAGTACCACACATCCATGGACTACTAAAATGCATTTCTGACTTGCACAACTCACGCATGTCACCTGATGCCCTCTACACTACTCACGTAGGCCAATCTGATGTACACTACACAATTCACATGTGCCAACCTGATGCACTCTACACTACTCACGAAATCCACTACATTATAAAATTCACATTCCACGAAACACTAGATCAATTCCAATATAGGGTCGCTTGTGAGGGGTTTCCACTGTTTAGGCGCATCAGGGGCTCTCCAGATGCGACATGACACCTGCAAACCATTTCATCAAAGTCAATCCTTCCCTTCTGAGTCCTCCCAAACAGTAGTTTTCCCTGACATATAGGTATCAGCGTACGCTGGAGAAAATGGACCCATAAATTTGTTGTGTAATTTCTGCTGTTACCCTTGTGAATTTTAACCCCTTCCCGACCTTTGACGCACCGTATGCGTCATGAAAACCTGTGCCAATCCGACCTGTGACGCAGCATATGCGTCATGGCCGGATCGCGTCCCTGCAGGCCGGGTGAAAGGGTTAACTCAAATTTCACCCGACATGCAGGGACAGGGGGAGTGGTGCTACAGCCCAGGGGGGGTGGCTTCGCCCCCCCCGTGGCTACGATCGCTCTGATTCGCTGTTTCACTTTCAACAGCCAATCAGAGCAATCTGTAATATTTCACCTATGAAAATTGGTGAAATATTACAATCTAGCCATGGCCGATGCTGCAATAGCATCGGCCATGGCTGGAGACGCCGATCTGGCCCCCCCACCGACTGGCGGCGGCAATCTGCAGCCGCCGTCAGTGTTCCGTACCGCTCCGTCCTGTTGTAAACGCCTTCCTCTCACCTCCGCCCCTCCCCCGTCCTCCCCTCCGTCCCCCCCGCTGTCCGATCGCACCCCCCCATACTTACCTAGTCCCGGTGTCCCTCCCGGTGTCCTCCGTCTTCTCGCATGGGCGCCGCCATCTTGGAAAATGGCGAGTGCATGCGCAGTGCGCCCGCCGAATCGGCCGGCAGATTCGTTCCCTGTACATTTTGATCGCTGCGATAGGTTCTATCACAGCGATCAAAATAAAAAAAATAGTAAATAAATCCCCCCCTTTATCACCCCCATAGGTAGGAAAAATAATAAAGTACAGAAAATATATTTATTTTTGTTTTTCCATTAGGGTTAGGGGTAGGGTTAGGGTTGCACTTAGGGATAGGCTTGCACTTAGGGATAGGGTTGCACTTAGGGTTGCACTTAGGGATAGGGTTGCACTTAGGGATAGGGTTTGTAACAAAACACTCCGGGATCGCCTTTGCTGGGGTCAAAGGTCACGTGGTTTGTGCATTAAACTCTGAGGCGACAGCAGGTTTCCAAGTAGACTGACCTCAGGTCAGGTTTATTAAAGTGAAAGCAAATACAGAAAACAAATCATAAAAATAAATCCTTGCCTGTCCGGCGCTAACTATACAAATACGTTCCTATCTAACAACTGGGGGGGCTTCTCCCTCCCAGCTAACATTACACAGTGCATGAGCACAGCTCCCACTCACGTTTGTCTCACACAGACAGGCATTCTGTGTGCCCCAGGCTGACACCTGAAACCTCCAGCTGGTCAGCCTTTATTCCTGCACTTATTAACCCCTCGGTATCCTGAAGATACTGAGCGGCCTAATTCACATAGGACAAATACCTGGGCGAGATATACCTGCCCCCGACTACCAGACCGACATGACTCTTACAGGTTGCACTTAGGGATAGGGTTGCACTTAGGGATAGGGTTGCACTTAGGGATAGGGTTGCACTTAGGGTTGCACTTAGGGTTGCACGTAGGGATAGGGTTGCACTTAGGGTTGCACTTAGGGATAGGGTTGCACTTAGGGATAGGGTTGCACTTACGGTTGCACTTAGGGCTAGGGTTGCACTTAGGGCTAGGGTTGCACTTAGGGCTAGGGTTGCACTTAGGGCTAGGGTTAGAATTAGGGTTAGAATTAGGGTTACAATTAGGGTTACAATTAGGGTTAGAATTAGGGCTAGGGTTGGAATTAGGGTTAGAATTAGGCTATGTGCACACGGTGCGGATTTGGCTGCGGATCCGCAGCGGATTGGTCGCTGCGGATTCGTAGCAGTTTTCCATCACGTTTACAGTACCACGTAAACCTATGGAAAACCAAATCCGCTGTGCCCATGGTGCGGAAAATACAGCGCGGAAACGCTGCGTTGTATTTCCCGCAGCATGTCAATTCTTTATGCGGATTCCGCAGCGTTTTACACCTGCTCCATAATAGGAATCCGCAGGTGAAATCCGCACAAAAAACACTGGAAATCCGCGGTAAATCCGTAGGTAAAGCGCAGTGCGTTTTACCTGCAGATTTTTCAAAAACGGTGCCGAAAAATCCGCACACAAATACGCAACGTGGGCACATAGCCTTAGGGTTAGGGTTGGAATTAGGGTTAAGACTAGGGTTAGGGGTGTGTTGCGGTTAGGGTTGTGGTTAGGGTTAGGGGTGTGCTGGGGTTAGTGTGTGAGTTAGAATTGAGGGGTTTCCTCTGTTTAGGCACATCAGTGGGTCTCCAAACGCGACATGGCGCCACCATTGATTCCAGCCAATCTTGCATTGAAAAAGTCAAATGGTGCTATCTCGCTTCCGAGCCCAGACGTGTGCCCAAACAGTGGTTTACCCCCACATATGGGGTACCAGCGTACTCAGGAGAAACTGGACAACAACTTTTGGGGTCCAATTTTTCCTGTAACTCTTGGGAAAATAAAAAATTCTGAGCTAAAAAAATATTTTTGAGGAAAGAAAACGTTCTTATTATTTTCACGGCTCTGCGTTATAAACTTCTGTGAAGCACTTGGGGGTTCAAAGTGCTCACCACACATCTAGATTAGTTCCTTGGGAGGTCTAGTTTCCAAAATGGGGTCAATTGTGGGGTAGCTCCAATCAGGGCCGGACTGGGACTAAAATTCAGCCCTGGCATTTGAAGTTACACAGGCCCACTTGTCACATGGTGACTGTATAATATCTTTGTACACTTGTAGGCAGGGCCGGTTTTAGGCAAAGTGGGGCCCTAGGCAAAGTTTAAAATGGGTCCCCAAATGCTAACATATTGCACATCACACAGAAGCCTTTCTGTTGTATTTACGTGCGCTGAGTTCAGGCCGCTAAACGAGTTTGATCGACAATACTGAAGTTGTTCAACGCTTGTTTCCCGGCCTCTTTCCACCAGCTGAGGAATAATGATGAGACAGAACGATCACTAATAGATCACCATACAGTATCATGTTTTCAGCAGCACATCTACAGTTTACACTGGCAATGTGCTGCTGACAACAAGGCTTTTTGTTCCAGCAAAAACAATCCGAATATGCAGCATTTTACTTGTTTAGTAAAATACACCCCATAGTCCTCCATATATTATAATGTGCTCCATAGTCCTCCATATAGTATAATACACTCCCTATAGTCCTCCATATATTAAAATACACTGCTCAGTCCTCCACATAGTATAATACACTCCTCATAGTCCTCCATATAGCATAATACAATCCTCATAGTCCTCCATATAGCATAATACAATCCTCATAGTGCTCCATATAGTATAATGCACCGCCACAGTCATCCATGTAGTACAATTCACTTCCCATAGTATAATGCACCCCATAGTTCTTCATATAGTATAACGTATTCCCCATAGTCCTCGATACAGTATAATGCAGCCCACATATAGTATAATGCAGCCACCCCAGAGTATAATGCAGCCACCCCAGAGTATAATGTAGCCACCCCAGAGTATAATGCAGCCACCCCAGAGTATAATGCAGCCACCCCACAGAGTATAATGCAGCCACCCCAGAGTATGTAACCCCCATAGAATATAATACAGCCCACCTCCCCATAATATATAATGTAGCCCCCAATAGAATATAATGCAGCCCCCCATAGTATATAACGCAGCCTCCCCCATAGAATATAATATACCCCCACAATAGTATATAACACAGCCACATAGTACATAACATGGCCTCCCCCATAGAATATAATATACTCCCCATAGTATATAGCAAAGCCTGCATATTATATAGCACAAACCGCATAGTATACAGCACAGCCTGCATACTATAGCACAGCTCGCGTAGTAGATAACACAGCCCACACAGCAGTATTCAGCACAGACCACACAGTAGTATACAGCACAGACCACACAGTAGTATACAGCACAGCCCACGTAGAAGTATTCAGCACAGTCCACACAGTAGTATACAGCACAGCCCACAGAGTAATATATACAGCACAGCCCACAAAGTAATATATACAGCACAGCCCACAAAGTAATATATACAGCACAGCCCACAGAGAACTATATACAGCACAGCCCACAGAGAACTATATACAGCACAGCCCACAGAGAACTATATAAAGCACAGCCCAGAGTACTATATACAGCACAGCCCAGAGTACTATATAAAGCACAGCCCAGAGAGTACTATATACAGCACAGCCCAGAGAGTACTATATACAGCACAGCCCAGAGAGTACTATCTACAGCACAGCCCACAGAGTACTATATACAGCACAGCCCACAGAGTACTATATACAGCACAGCCCACAGAGTACTATATACAGCACAGCCCACAGAGTACTATATACAGCACAGCCCACAGAGTACTATATACAGCACAGCCCACAGAGTACTATATACAGCACAGCCCACAGAGTACTATATACAGCACAGCCCACAGAGTACTATATACAGCACAGCCCACAGAGAACTATATACAGCACACAGTAGTATACAGCACAGAGCACAGCCCACAGAGAACTATATACAGCCCACAGTAGTATACAGCACAGAGCACAGCCCACAGAGAACTATATACAGCACAGAGCACAGCCCACAGAGAACTATATACAGCCCACAGTAGTATACAGCACAGAGCACAGCCCACAGAGAGCTATATACAGCCCACAGTAGTATACAGCACAGAGCACAGCCCACAGAGAACTATATACAGCCCACAGCAGTATACAGCACAGAGCACAGCCCACAGAGAACTATATACAGCCCACAGCAGTATACAGCACAGAGCACAGCCCACAGAGAACTATATATAGCACAGAGCACACAGTAGTATACAGCACAGAGCACAGCCCACAGAGAGCTATATACAGCCCACAGCAGTATACAGCACAGAGCACAGCCCACAGAGAACTATATACAGCCCACAGCAGTATACAGCACAGAGCACAGCCCACAGAGAACTATATATAGCACAGAGCACACAGTAGTATACAGCACAGAGCACAGCCCACAGAGAGCTATATACAGCCCACAGCAGTATACAGCACAGCCCACAGAGAACTATATACAGCCCACAGTAGTATACAGCACAGAGCACAGCCCACAGAGAACTATATACAGCCCACAGCAGTATACAGCACAGAGCACAGCCCACAGAGAACTATATACAGCCCACAGCAGTATACAGCACAGAGCACAGCCCACAGATAACTATATACAGCCCACAGCAGTATACAGCACAGAGCACAGCCCACAGAGAACTATATACAGCCCACAGCAGTATACAGCACAGAGCACAGCCCACAGAGAACTATATACAGCCCACAGCAGTATACAGCACAGAGCACAGCCCACAGAGAACTATATATAGCACAGAGCACACAGTAGTATACAGCACAGAGCACAGCCCACAGAGAACTATATACAGCCCACAGCAGTATACAGCACAGAGCACAGCCCACAGAGAACTATATACAGCCCACAGCAGTATACAGCACAGAGCACAGCCCACAGAGAACTATATATAGCACAGAGCACACAGTAGTATACAGCACAGAGCACAGCCCACAGAGAGCTATATACAGCCCACAGCAGTATACAGCACAGAGCACAGCCCACAGAGAACTATATACAGCCCACAGTAGTATACAGCACAGAGCACAGCCCACAGAGAACTATATACAGCCCACAGCAGTATACAGCACAGAGCACAGCCCACAGAGAACTATATACAGCCCACAGCAGTATACAGCACAGAGCACAGCCCACAGAGAACTATATACAGCACACAGCAGTATACAGCACAGAGCACAGCCCACAGAGAACTATATATAGCACAGAGCACACAGTAGTATACAGCACAGAGCACAGCCCACAGAGAGCTATATACAGCCCACAGCAGTATACAGCACAGAGCACAGCCCACAGAGAACTATATACAGCCCACAGTAGTATACAGCACAGAGCACAGCCCACAGAGAACTATATACAGCCCACAGCAGTATACAGCACAGAGCACAGCACAGAGCACAGCCCACAGAGAACTATATACAGCCCACAGCAGTATACAGCACAGAGCACAGCCCACAGAGAACTATATATAGCACAGAGCACACAGTAGTATACAGCACAGAGCACAGCCCACAGAGAACTATATACAGCCCACAGCAGTATACAGCACAGAGCACAGCCCACAGAGAACTATATACAGCCCACAGCAGTATACAGCACAGAGCACAGCCCACAGAGAACTATATATAGCACAGAGCACACAGTAGTATACAGCACAGAGCACAGCCCACAGAGAGCTATATACAGCCCACAGCAGTATACAGCACAGAGCACAGCCCACAGAGAACTATATACAGCCCACAGTAGTATACAGCACAGAGCACAGCCCACAGAGAGCTATATACAGCCCACAGCAGTATACAGCACAGAGCACAGCCCACAGAGAACTATATACAGCCCACAGTAGTATACAGCACAGAGCACAGCCCACAGAGAACTATATACAGCCCACAGCAGTATACAGCACAGAGCACAGCCCACAGAGAACTATATACAGCCCACAGCAGTATACAGCACAGAGCACAGCCCACAGAGAACTATATACAGCCCACATCTCTTCTCTTCCTCCCCTCACCTCCTCCGAGAATGGCCCCACAGTCCAGAAAAAAAAAAAACTCTCCTCACCTCTCCTCGTGCCCAGCGTTGCTTCCTGGTTCCTGATCCTGTCTCAGCAGCTGCAGTCTGCCCGGGACACAGCAGGTGCGCGATGATATGACATCATCGCGCACCCGCAGTGTCAGAGGCAGAGCGGGGAATGATGGGAGAGGAGCGTCTGTAGACGCTCTCTCCTCCATCATTGCATTCAACTGTACCGGCGTCTATACGCCGGTATAGTTGAATGCGACGGCGGGGGCGGCGGATTGAGCGGCCCACCACTGGCACCGGCCCTTCTGGCATTTGCCAGAAGTGCCCTATGGCCAGTCCGGCCCTGGCTCCAATGTTTAGGCACACAGGGGCTCTCCAAACGCGACATGGTGTCCGCTAATGATTGGAGCTAATTTTCCATTCAAAAAGCCAAATGGCATGCCTTCCCTTCCGAGCCCTGCCGTGCAACCAAACAGTAGTTTACCCCCACATATGGGGTATCAGCGTACTCAGGACAAACTGGACACCAAGATTTGGGGTCCAATTTCTCCTGTTACCCTTGGGAAAATAAAAAATTCCGGGCTAAAAAATCATTTTTGAGGAAAGAAGAATTATTTTTTATTTTCACGGCTTTGCGTTATAAACTTCTGTGAAGCACCTGGGGGTTTAAAGTGCTCATTATGCATCTAGGTAAGTTCCTTGGGGCGTCTAGTTTCCAAAATGGGGTCCCTTGTGGGGGAGCTCCAATGTTTAGGCACACAGGGTCTCTCCAAATGCGACATGGTGTCCGCTAACAATTGGAGCTAATTTTCCATTCAAAAAGTCAAATGGTGCGCCTTCCCTTCCGAGCCTTGCCGTGCGCCCAAACAGTAGTTTACCCCCACATGTGAGATATCGGTGTACTCAGGAGAAATTGCCCAACAAATTTTAGGATCCATTTTATCCTGTTGCCCATGTGAAAATCAAAAAATTGAGGCTAAAAGAATTTGTTTGTGAAAAAAAAAAAGTACTTTTTCATTTTTACGGATCAATTTGTGAAGCACCTGGGGGTTTAAAGTGCTCACTATGCATCTAGATAAGTTCCTTGGGGCGTCTAGTTTCCAAAATGGGGTCACTTGTGGGGGAGCTCCAATGTTTAGGCACACGGGGGCTCTCCAAACACGACATGGTGTCCGCTAAAGATTGGAGCCAATTTTTCATTCAAAAAGTCAAATGGCGCTCCTTCCCTTCCGAGCCCTGCCGTGCGCCCAATCAGTGGTTTACCCTCACATATAAGGTATCAGCGTACTCAGGACAAATTGGACAACAACTTTCGTGGTCCAGTTTCTCCTTTTACCCTTGGGAAAATAACAAAATTGTTGCTAAAAGATCATTTTTGTGACTAAAAAGTTAAATGTTCATTTTTTCCTTCCGTGTTGCTTCTGCTGCTGTGAAGCACCTGAAGGGTTAATAAACTTCTTGAATGTGGTTTTGAGCACCTTGAGGGGTGCAGTTTTTAGAATGGTGTCACTTTTGGGTATTTTCAGCCATATAGAACCCTGAAACTGACTTCAAATGTGAGGTGGTCCCTAAAAAAAAACGGTTTTGTAAATTTTGTTATAAAAATGAGAAATCACTGGTCAAATTTTAAGCCTTATAACATCCTAGCAAAAAAAAATTTTGTTTCCAAAATTGTGCTGATGTAAAGTAGACATGTGGGAAATGTTATTTATTAACTTTTTTGTGTCACATAACTCTCTGGTTTAACAGAATAAAAATAAAAAATGTGAAAATTGCGAACTTTTCAAAATTTTCGCCAAATTTCCGTTTTTTTCACAAACGCAGAAATTATCGACCTAAATTTACCACTAACATGAAGCCCAATATGTCACGAAAAAACAATCTCAGAAACGCTAGGATCTGTTGAAGCGTTGCTGAGTTATTACCTCATAAAGGGACACTGGTCAGAATTGCAAAAAATGGCCAGGTCATTAAGGTCAAAATAGGCTGGGTCATGAAGGGGTTAAAAATTTGGAGCTAAAATCATTTTTGTGGAAAAAAAAGTTTTTATTTTCACGTTTCAACATTATAAATTTCTGTGATGCTCTTGGGTGTTCAAGGTGTTCTCCATACCCCCATACATGTAGTTAAATTCCTTGAGGGGTCACTTGTGGGGGGGGTTTCACTGTTGAAGCACATCAGGGTCTCAATTTTGCATTTCACCCTTGTGTAAATAAAACAATTTGGGTCTAAAGTAAAAAAAATTATGAAAAAAAAGTTAAATGTTCATTTTTTCCTTCCACACTGCTTCAGTTTCTGTGAAGCACCTGAAGTGTTAATAAACTTCTTGAATGTGGCTTTGAGCACCTTTATGGGTGCAGTTTTCAGAATGGTGCCACTTTTGGGTACTTTCTGCCATATAGACCCCTCAAAGTCACTTCAAATGTGATGTGGTCCCTGGAAAAAAATGGTTTTGTAAATTTTGTTGGAAAAAGGAGAAATCCCTGGTCAACTTTTAACCCTTATAACGTCCTAACAAAAAAATTTGTTTAACCCCTTAAGCCTCGAGGGTGGTTTGCACGTTAATGACCGGGCCAATTTTTACAATTCTGACCACTGTCCCTTTATGAGGTTATAACTCTGGAACGCTTCAACGGATCTTGGCGATTCTGACTTTGTTTTCTCGTGACATATTGTACTTCATGATAGTGGTAAAATTTATTCGATATAACTTGCGTTTACTGGTGAAAAAAATGGAAATTTGGCGAAAATTTAGAACATTTCGCAATTTTCCAACTTTGAATTTTTATGCCCTTAAATCACAGATATGTCATGCAAAATACTTAATAAATAACATTTCCCACATGTCTACTTTACATCACCACAATTTTAGAACCAAAATTTTTTTTTGTTAGGGAGTTATAACGGTTAAAAGTTGACCAGCAATTTCTCATTTTTACAACACCATTTTTTTTTAGGGACCACATCTCATTTGAAGTCATTTTGAGGGGTCTATATGATAGAAAATACCCAAGTGTGACACCATTCTAAAAACTGCACCCCTCAAGGTGCTCAAAACCACATTCAAGAAGTTTATTAACCCTTCAGGTGTTTCACAGGAATTTTTGGAATGTTTAAATAAAAATGAACATTTAACTGTTTTTCACACAAAATTTATTTCAGCTCCAATTTGTTTTATTTTACCAAGGGTAACAGGAGAAAATGGACCCCAAAAGTTGTTGTACAATTTGTCCTGAGTACGCTGATACCCCATATGTGGGGGTAAACCACTGTTTGGGCGCATGGCAGAGCTCGGAAGGGAAGGAGCGCCATTTGACTTTTCAATGCAAAATTGACTAGAATTGAGATGGGACGCCATGTTGCGTTTGGAGAGCCCCTGATGTGCCTAAACATTGAAACCCCCCACAAGTGACACCATTTTGGAAAGTAGACCCCTTAAGGAACTTATCTAGATGTGTGGTGAGCACTTTGACCCAACAAGTGCTTCACAGAAGTTTATAATGCAGAGCCGTAAAAATAAAAAATCATATTTTTTCACAAAAATGATCTTTTCGCCCCAAATTTTTTATTTTCCCAAGTGTAAGAGAAGAAATTGGACCCCAAAAGTTGTTGTGCAATTTGTCCTGAGTATGCTGATACCCCATATGTGGGGGTAAACGACTGTTTGGGCGCATGGCAGAGCTCAGAAGGGAAGGAGCGCCGTTTGACTTTTCAATGCAAAATTGACTGGAATTGAGATGGGACACCATGTCGCGTTTGGAGAGCCCCTGATGTGCCTAAACATTAAAAACCCCCATAAGTGACACCATTTTGGAAAGTAGACCCCCTAAGGAACTTCAAACAGTCCAAAAGCAGATGAACAGCGCTCCAGCCAGGTGTAATGGTATCAAAAAAGGTAGTTTATTTCGCCATGAAGCAGCAACGTTTCGACCAGATACTGGTCTTTTTCAAGCATACATCTAAATGCAAACATGCCGGCTTATATGGTGTGGATACCACGCAGGGCACCAATCACCATCAAGCCACTAATCACTCATAAAAGCACATCATATAATAGACATCACATATATCTAAAATCCACAGTGATCAATGAGAAAATACCCACAACAAAAATAATTGTGAAAAACATCTCGAAACATAACAATAATGCAATATTTATGTTCTGTGAAGCAAATCCAAATCCGGCGTTGACATCTCCATGGTAACAATCCACCAATGTCTGCATCCCACCATCGGTCTCCTTGTCCAATCCAGTTCAACCAAGGATTCGGCGCCAAAAAGTGAAAGTAACAAATCACTTATCCATATAGATCCAGAGATAACCTAAACAGCAAATCAGGTAGCCTCTATCATGGTACATCCATACCTACATCATATACCTGCGCCGTCCATCCGTTCACCTGCCGAGTCGCAAGGTCGTCCAAGGCTGCACAGTGAGAGCGTACGTGCGTCACGAATCAGGACTGCCCATACCACGTGACCGCAACATGAGCACGCCCAGCGGCGACATGGTATCCAACACTCCCATGTAGCACAGGCCATCGCTGGAGAGCGCAGGCGCGTCACAGCCGGCATCAACCCGCGTCACATAACGCGACATGAGCGAGCCTAGCGATGACACGATCGCCACTCCCCCACAATGTCCGTCAAGTCACAGGAGCGCAGGCGCGCCACCCCTGGATCACCCAGGTCACGTGACCAAGAGGTGGGCATGTCCAACATCTGCACTCACGTATCTCGACCAATGGCAAGCCCGTGAGACCGCGACCACAGCAGGTTACCTAGGGGACAAAATAATGCTGCAATATATAAAAAAGAATTGATTATCAAGGGATCCCACTATCTGTGCGTAATGGATATAGTATATTACTCAAAATAGATGACAAAAGACCAAAAGAGCAAAAAATCATTGCATTATCATAATGGGGCAGTCGGGAGAAAATGGACTAAAAGCCAATATACCATATCATCGTTTTATTGTATTACAAAACCGCCAAAAAGCAGAATGGTATTTTCCAACGATCTCCACCAACTGTCACATCAATCACCTAAATACAAAAAAAGAGAGATAAAAACAAGTGAAAAAAACAACAACGCATTAAAAACAAAACACTGATGATTCTGCTATATCAAGAGGGGGAATAGAATCACTTGGGGATACACACCTGCAGGTTAAAGTCCAAATTTAGACTCCTGGGTTGTAATGTACCCAATGTGTAAATCCATCTCATTTCCTTTTTCTTAAGTATTAATAATCTATCACCACCCCTTCTTAAAGCCGGAACACTGTCAATTACCCTAAAACGTAGTTGGTTAACTAGATGTTTGTTATCCAAAAAATGTTTAGGGATAGGCAAATCCGTGAGTCCTGTCCGAATCGTGCTCTTGTGCTTGCTGATTCGGGCCCTCACTTCCATCGTGGTCTCCCCCACGTATACCAACCCACACGGGCACGTAATCATATACACAACAAAGCTCGAAGTACAGGTGTACCGTTCTTTCAAAAAAATGTTTTTACCCGTATGGGGGTGATGAAAGAAATCTCCCATGAGCATATTGTTACAACTAGCACATCCCAGACATGGAAAATTTCCATTCCGGGGTGTGCTCAAAATCTGTTGGATTGAAATTTTGGATGTTCCAATATCGGATTTTACTAGACTATCACCCAAATTACGCCCCCTTCTATACGACATCATAGGATAATTTTTAAAGGCTGGTATTGATGATAAACCACATTGTAAACCAAACCAATGTCTCTTTAAAATCCTATCAACCTGGTTACTAGCTGAATTGTAAGTCGACACAAATGGAATACGCTCATTAGGGCTTTTCATAGACTTCGTACTACGGATAGACTCACGTGACAAACTACGAGCCCTCGAGCTGAATCTAACCAACTCCTTCTTTGGATAACCCCTATTCAGAAATTTAGAACACATTTCATCCAACCTTTGGTCAATCACATTGTCATCCGACACTATTCTGCGCACCCTTAGTAATTGACTCCACGGTAGGGAATTGACCATCCTCCGTGGGTGATTACTATCAAAAAGTAACAAGCCATTTCTGTCAGTTTCTTTCACAAAAATGTCCGTCCTGAATTTGTCACCCTCCTTGTATACAAGAGTATCCAAGAACTGGAGTCGGGTAGTGGAACTTGTTAAGGTAAATTGTAGCTCCACATACACCTCATTAAGATACCTATGAAACGCATCCAATTCTGGCAAAGTCCCATCCCAAATTAGAAAAATATCATCAATGTAACGCCACCAGGCTCTGACGTGGCGCCAGAGGCTGGAATTGTACACGTACCTGTCCTCGAATACCGCCATGTAGATGTTGGCATAAGTTGGACCCCATGGCGGTACCTCTCAACTGTAAATAGAACTCATCCCCAAAGAGGAAATAATATTTTGATACCATTACACCTGGCTGGAGCGCTGTTCATCTGCTTTTGGACTGTTTGGAGTTTCCGGGATGGTTCCCTGGACGTGGAGCGAGCACCCCCTTGAGTGAGTGCTGTCAGCCCCCTCTCTTTTTCCCCTAAGGAACTTATCTAGATGTGTTTTGAGAGCTTTGAACCTCCAAGTGTTTCACTACAGTTTATAACGCAGAGCCGTGAAAATAAGAATTTTTTTTTTTTCACAAAAATGATTTTTTTAGCCCCCAGTTTTGTATTTTCACAAGGGTAACAGGATAAATTGGACCCCAATAGTTGTTGTCCAATTTGTCCTGAGTACGCTGATACCCCGTATGTGGGGAGGAACCACTGTTTGGGCGCATGGCAGAGCTCGGAAGGGAAGGAGCTCCATTTGGAATGCAGACTTAGATGGATTGGTCTGCAGGCGTCACGTTGCATTTGCAGAGCTCCTGATGTACCCAAACAGTACAAACCCCCCACAAGTGACCCCATATTGGAAACTAGACCTCCCAAGGAACTTATCTAGATGTGTTGTGAGAACTTTGAACCCCCAAGTGTTTCACTACAGTTTATAACGCAGAGCCGTGAAAATAAAAAATCTTTTTTTCCCACAAAAATGATTTTTAGCCCCCCAAATTTTTATTTTCTCAAGGATAACAAGAGAACTTGGACCCCAAAAGTTGTTTTCCAATTTGTCCCGAGTACGCTGATACCCTTTATGTTGGGGTAAACCCCTGTTTGGGCGCACGGGAGAGCTTGGAAGGGAAGGAGCACTGTTTTACTTTTTCAACGCAGAATTGGCTGGAATTGAGATCGGACGCCATGTCGCGTTTGGAGAGCCCCTGATGTGCCTGAACAGTGGAAACTCCCCAATTCTACCTGAAACCCTAATCCAAACACACCCCTAACCCTAATACCAACGGTAACCCTAACCACACCCTTAACCCTGACACACCCCTAACTCTAATCCCAACCCTAATCCCAACTGTAAATGTAATCCAAACCCTAACTTTAGCCCCAACCCTAATCCTAACTTTAGCCCCAACCCTAACTTTAGCTCCAACCCTAGCCCCAACCCTAACCCTAGCCCTAACCCTAGCCCTAATCCTAATGGGAAAATGGAAATAAATACATTTTTTAAATTTTATTATTTTTCCCTAACCAAGGGGGTGATGAAGGGGGGTTTGATTTACTTTTATAGCGTTTTTTATATCGGATTTTTATGATTGGCAGCTGTCAGACACTAAAAGACGCTTTTTTATAGCAAAAAAGTTTTTGCATCTCCACATTTTGAGAGCTATAATTTTTCCATATTTTAGTCCACAGAGTCATGTGAGGTCTTGTTTTTTGCGGGACGAGTTGACGTTTTTATTGGTAACATTTTCGGACACGTGACAATTTTTGATCACTTTTTTTTCCGATTTTTGTGAGGCAGAATGACCAAAAACCAGCTATTCATGAATTTCTTTTGGGGGAGGCGTTTATACCGTTCCACGTTTGGTAAAATGGATAAAGCAGTTTTATTCGTCGGGTTAGTACGATTACAGTGATATCTCATTTATATCATATTTTTATGTTTTTGCGCTTTTATACGATACTTGATGGTGGCCCGATTCTAACGCATCGGGTATTCTAGAATATGCATGCCCACGTAGTATATTGCCCAGCCACGTAGTATATTGCCCAGTCACGTAGCATATTGCCCAGCCACGTAGTATATTGCCCAGCCACGTAGTATGTTGCCCAGCCACGTAGTATATTGCTAAGTCACGTAGTATATTGCCCAGCGACGTAGTATATTGCCCAGCGACGTAGTATATTGCCCAGCGACGTAGTATATTGCTCAGCGCCGTAGTATATTGCCCAATTTACGTAGTATATTGCCCAGTGACATAGTATACAGCACAGAGCCACGTAGTATATTGCACAGCGAAGTAGTATACAGCACAGAGCCACGTAGTATATTGCCCAGCCACGTTTGTCACAGGTTAAAAAATAAAATATATACATATACTCACCTTTCCGAGAGCCCCTTGTAGTCCACGGCAGCTTCCGGTCCCAGGGTTGGTCTGAGCGCAGGACCTGTGATGACGTCACATGACCGTGACGTCACGTCAGGTCCTTTCCGCGCAGGACTTGTGATGACGTCGCGGTCACATGACCGTGACGTCATGGCAGGTCCTTCTGCCATACCATCTTTGCCACCGCAACCTGCAACGGAAGATGGCGGGCCGCGCGAGCGGTTCAGCGGACTACAGAGGGTGAGTATAGCAGGTTTTTTTTTTTATTTATTATTTTTAACATTACATTTTGTACTATTGATGCCACATAGGCAGCGTCAATAGTACAAAGTTGGGGACACACAGGGTTAATAGCGGCTGTAACGGAGTGCGTTACCCGCGGCATAACGCGGTCCATTACCGCCGGCATTAACCCTGTGTGAGCGGTGACCGGAGGGGTGTATGCGGGCGCCGGGCAGTGAGTGCGGTGAGTAAGGAGCGGCCATTTTTTTCCGGACTGTGCGCGTCGCTGATTGGTCGCGGCAGCCATGACAGGCAGCTGGTGAGACCAATCAGCGAACGAATAACCGCGACAGACAGACAGACAGAAGGACAGACAGACGGAAGTACCCTTAGACAATTATATAGTAGAAAAGCTATTTTATAGAAAAAATAATTATTTTGGCATCGCTTTATTCTGAGGACTATAACTTTTTTATTTTTTTGCTTATGATGCTGTATAGTGGCTCATTTTTTACGGGACAAGATGACGTTTTCAGTGGTACCATGGTTATTTATATCCGTCTTTTTGATTGCGTGTTATTCCACTTTTTGTTCGGCGGTATGATAATAAAGCGTTGTTTTTTGGCTCGTTTTTTTTTTTTTTTTTTTTCCTTACGGTGTTCACTGAAGGGGTTAACTAGTGGGACAGTTTTATAGGTTGGGTCGTTACGGACACGGCAATACTAAATATGTGTACTTTTATTGTTTTTGTTTTTTTTATTTAGATAAATGTATTTATGGGAATAATATATATATATATTTTTTCTTTATTTAGGTTTTTTTTTTTTTTTTTTACACATGTGGATTTTTTTTTTTTTACTTTGTCCTAGGGGGGGACATCACAGATCGCTGATCTGACAGTTTGCACAGCACTCTGCACGATCTGTCTTAGAGCGCTGCAGGCTTACCAGAGCCTGGTCTGCACCCGGAAGTAATCCCTGCAGGACCCGGATGCAGCCCCGCGGCCATTTTGGATCCGGAGACTGCAGGGATAGGAGGTAAGAGACCCTCGCAGCAACGCGATCACATCGCGTTGCTCCGGGGGTCTCAGGGAAGCACGCAGGGAGCCCCCTCCCTGCCCGATGCTTCGTTATACCGCCGGAACACTGCGATCATGTTTGATCGCAGTGTGCCGGGGGCGGTCCGTGACCGCTCCTGGCACATATTGCCGGATGTCAGCTGTGCTAATCAGCTGATACCCGGCCACACTCCCCCCGTGAGCGCTGCCGATCGCGCTGGACGTACTATCCCGTCAGTGGGAATTAAGTCCCAGGTCACCTTGACGGGATAGTACGTCCAATGGGATTAAGGGGTTTAAAAATTGGTGCTGATGTCAAGTAGAAATGTGGGAAATATTATTTTGTAAGTATTTTGTGTGACAGAACGCTCTGATTTAAGGACATAAAAATAGTTTTCAAATTGATAACGTTTTCAAATTTCTTTTGCCAAATTTCCGCTATTTTCACAAACGCAAGTGATATCGAACAAATGTTACCACCATCATGAAGGATAATACACTGTGTTCCAAATTATTATGCACAAAGAGTTTAGGAGTGATAAGGTTAGAATTTTTTTGTTTGTCATTTAAACTCATTGATGGTGATGTGTGTCAGGGCTCTTTATATCACTGAAAGCAATTGCAGATACCTGTGCAAATTAGTTTGGCAGGTGTGTCCAAATAAAGGCAAGACTACTTAAGAAGGCTGTTCCACATTATTAAGCAGCCTACATTTTTTGTCAAAATGGGAAAGAAAAAGGATGTGTCGGCTGCTGAAAAGCAACAAATTGTGGAGTATTTAGGTCAAGGCATGACTATAATCAACATTGCCAAGACACTTCATCGTGATCATCGCACAATCAAGAAGTATGTAGCTGATTCCCAGCACACACGTGTGTGTGCTGATAAGGAAAAATTGAGGACTCTTTCCAGCAGGCAATTGCGTAAGGTTAAAAGAGCAGCTGCAAAAATGCCTTGTCATAGTAGCAGCCAAGTTTTTGAAGCTGCTGGTGCCTCCAACGTCCCCAGAACAACAAGATGCAGGGTCCTTTAGAGGTTTGCAGCTGTGCGTAAGCCATCCTGTCACCCACCTCTATCCACTGCACACAAGCAGAAACTGCTCCAGTGGGCCAAACAATACATGAAGACTGACTTCCAAACTGTTTTGTTCACCGATGAGTGCCGTGCAACGCTCGATGGTCCAGATGGATGGAGTGGAGGATGGCTGGTTGATGGACACCCCATGAAAACACGGCTAAGGGTATGGCTCCACGGTACGGAGGGGCGGAGGTATCGCCGCAGCGGCGAAGCCGCTCGGCGCTAAGCCCCGCCCCCTTCCTGGGACGCGATCATGCCGGATGTGTTAACTCTTCACATCCGGGATGATCGCTCTGTCCCATAGGGCCCTGTGATATGCCTTGCGGGGACGCTGCGTCCCCGCAAGGTGTACGGACATGCTGCGATCTGAAAAGACGCGCAGCATGTCCGGAGTCGCAGGGCCGCCGCGTGCGGGTTTCCACGCATAGTGGAGACGGGATTTCATAAAATCCCCTCCACTATGCTGGAACATCTGGACGCTGCTTTTTTGACGCTGCAGTATGCAATATGTGTAAAACTTTTTTTCAAATTAAATTTCATTGTAACAAGCACTATAAACCACCTCCCAGGTAATATTCTACTACCCATCTTCCCTTACAAGCTCTATCAAATCAATATATGCATATAATTCCACATCTCCCGCAGTGTCTGGCCTATGTGATGTAAAGGGTTAATTAATAAGAATAAACACCCTTTTATGATACAATGGGAAATGGATCTGAATTTGGCCGTCACTTCAGAACGTTGGCACTGTTGCTATAAGTAACTCATTCAGTAAACTACTTGGCAGGTCATGGTATCTGAATGCTCAGAGGCCTACACAGAGCATATATAATATTAGAGAGGCTACATAGGATTTTACCTGAATTCTCTAACTTAGGTTTTAGATGCTGCAATGAGATTCTGGAAGACAATTAGTCGGTCAGTCATGAGCTTAGAAAGTGACTTCTCCCCTTTAGTGCTATAATTACCGTAAGTGATTAAAGCTCTCGGGATCACAAACGCCCTCCTGTATATGTACACTGTGTGCAGAATTATTAGGCAAGTAGTATTTTGATCACATGATACCTTTTACACATGTTGTCCTACTCCAAGCTGTTCAGGCTTGAGAGCCAACTACCAATTAAGTAAATCAGGTGATGTGCATCTCCGTAATGAGGAGGGGTGTTGCCTAATGACATCAAAACCCTCTATCAGGTGTGCTTAATTATTAGGCAACTTCCTTTCCTTTGGCAAAATGGGTCAGAAGAGAGATTTGATGGGCTCTGAAAAGTCCAAAATTGTGAGATGTCTTGCAGAGGGATGCAGCAGTCTTGAAATTGCCAAACTTTTGAAGCGTGATCACCGAACAATCAAGGGTTTCAAGGCAAATAGCCAACAGGGTCGCAAGAAGCTGATTGGGCAAAAAAGGCGCAAAATAACTGCCCATGAATTGAGGAAAATCAAGCGTGAAGCTACCAAGATGCCTTTTGCCACCAGTTTTGCCATATTTCAGAGCTGCAACGTTACTGGAGTAACAAAAAGCGCAAGGTGTGCGATACTCAGGGACATGGCCAAGGTAAGTAGGGCTGAAAAACGACCACCTTTGAACAAGAAACATAAGATAAAACGTCAAGACTGGGCCAAGAAATACCTTAAGACTGACTTTTAAAAGGTTTTATGGACTGATGAAATGAGTGACTCTTGACGGGCCAGATGGATGGGCCAGGGGCTGGATCAGTAATGGGCAGAGAGCTCCACTCTGACTCAGACTCCAGCAAGGTGGAGGTGGGGTACTGGTATGGGCTGGTATCATCAAAGATGAACTTGTGGGACATTTTCGGGTTGATGATGAAGTGAAGCTCAACTCCCAGACCTACTGCCAGTTTCTGGAATACAGCTTCTTCAATGGTACAGGAAGAAGTCGGTATCGTTCAAGAAAAACATGATTTTTATGCAGGACAATGCTCCATCACATGCCTCCAACTACTCCACAGCATGGCTGGCCAGTAAAGGTCTCAAAGAAGAAAAAATAATGACATGGCCCCCCTTGTTCACCTGATCTGAACCCCATAGAGAACCTATGGCCCCTCATAAAATGTGAGATCTACAGGGAGGGAAAACCGTACACCTCTCGGACCAGTGTCTGGGAGGCTGTGGTGGCTGCTGCACGCAATGTTGATCGTAAACAGATCAAGCAACTGACAGAATCTATGGATGGAAGGCTGCTGAGTGTCATCATAAAGAAAGGTGGCTATATTGGTCACTCATTTTTTGGGGTTTTGCTTTTGCATGTCAGAAATGTTTATTTCTAAATTTTGTGCAGTTATATTGGCTTACCTAGTGAAAATAAACAAGTGAGATGGGAATATATTTGGTTTTTATTAAGTTGCCCAATAATTCTGCACAGTAATAGTTACCTGCACAAACAGATATCCTCCTAAGATAGCCAAAACTAAAAAAAAAACACTCCAACTTCCAAAAATATTAAACTTTGATATTTATGAGTCTTTTGGGTTGATTGAGAACATAGTTGTTGATCAATAATAAAAATAATCCTCTAAAATACAACTTGCCTAATAATTCTGCGCACAGTGTATGGCCCAGCTATGGCATCAGCCAACCTCTCCATTGATAACGTTATCCTTCGGGGTAATAAAATATAATTGGATGAAAAGTTGACAGCAATACACTTAGTTTGGATTTCCTATATAATCATGCCCAGTCCGTTTACAGCTATAACTTCTATGGTAACCATCTGAATACTAGTATAGGGCTACAGGGAAAACTTAGGTGTACATTTGTGTCTCATTTCTGTACTGTACACATCCAGTGTGGCCAATTCTGTATACTCTGATTTTATATCTTTGTATTCCACCTCATGTAGCTGGATTAATGGGAAAAAAAGTTATGGCTCTTCCAGGGGTGACACACACAAAATCGCCTTTTCATGAAGGGTTAATGATCATTATGTCTCCATACGGTTTATCAGCAAGTGTGTACTGGCCTATTAAGTAAGCTCCAATTGACTTGCATAAAGTAGATCGGCCCTTGTTATCGGCAAGACTCTGCCCATGTAAATCGAGCACAAGATAAAAGCCAGTAGATTGTCAGGTCTCTCCTTAATATGGGTAATATCGGATTGTTGGGGACCATCACCTGGCACACCCAACAAGAGATGGAAGCACAGCAGCACAGCTCCATTCACTGTGTAGTAGCTGCAGCCGAAAACTGCAGCTCCGCTCCTCTTCACTTAATATTAGGGTTTGAGTTTATCCTGAACGCTGCCTAAATGCTCAAAGGGATTTTTGTTTCTTTTTTTAAAAAAAACCACAAATGTTATCAAATTTGTATATATGTCATATTGTTGTATGTTATGTGGTTTTAGATAAAGGCCCCAAAAAACTACAAATTGTAAAATATATGATTGATTTCTATGGATTGCTCTAAAACCTTACTTATAATTTTTTTTCCCTAATATTGTCCACAAATCTCTGGATGTGTTTATAGTTCTACTTGAGTGAATTTATTGGGTTTTACTTTCTTTTTAGCTTTTGAACAATTGGAGAAAGCTGTGAGCACGTCACAGAGCACAGAGGAGGCCCACAGGAAAGGCCAGCTAGAAATGGAAGAGCAGATTAAAGCTGTAGAGCAGGCCAGTGAGGAGGAGCGTATGAAGATCCAGAAGGAACTGAGCCGTGTGAAGCAAGAAGTGGTGGATATTATGAAGGTACGCATATCTCCACTGGGTGCACAGTTTGCCTAATATTAGACAGGAGTCTGCTTATTTTCTAGAAACCGTGCTTCTCCTGTTCCTGAGCTCCAAGAGATTGCAAGTCAATCCCCATAGACCTGAATGGCACAGTTTCAGGAAAAACTCACATTAATGGCAACCGGTCAAACAATTTACACCTACTATTTTGCTTCCACTCCTTTATTAGTCTCTTAAATAGCTTTCTTATTGTGTCCTCATGTCGCCACCGCAGGCTGTGTGTTTGAAAAAAAAAAAAAGACCTTTGGTAGGATGTGGCTAGCCAACTGATGGATGGGCCCAGACTGTCCTCTGCCCCTCCGGCCAGCCTGATGATTGTCCTTTTGCCTATAATTGATCTAGCTGTAAGCCTCGCTCTATCGGAAAGATTGAACTTATCATAGAGAATGATGCCAACGTGAAACTATAGATCTGACGCTGTCTTACAGAAAAGTCCTCCTGCTCTGTGTAATCCCGCCCCCACTACTGATTAGCAGCACCTTCCTAATATAAAATGTACACAGAAAGCTGCCCGTCAGTGGCGTGGGCAGGATATACAGAGCTCAGCACCATCTACAGCAGAGGAAACAGTGATTAAATCAATACTGCTCCAAGGAGACAAGTGACACATCGCCGGAATCAGGGTCTCTGTCCCCACGCTATGCTGCATTCAGATTCCCTTTAGTTTTCTAGATTAAATGCACCTCTTTTTTTTTTTGGTGTTTTACAAGTTATTGTTAGTAGGATACATATCGCCATATGTAAAATTCCCTCTTGAGGCAACATTTGATAAAATGTCTTATTTTATGTTCTAGAAAAACTGTGATGAGCGTATTCATGAACTGGAAAAATTACATGCTGAAGCCTTAAAGAATAAAGAGCAGGAACACCAGGAAACGCTTAAAATCTTGGAGGAGGAGCATCAAAAAAAGTTTAAAAATGCTTTTGTAAGTCACTGTCGATATTTACACTTTATTGTTGGGTGCAGGTTGTATCCATGCTGGAATTCCTAAGCAGTGAAATCAACATTAGTAAATTCCCTTGAGCTAGGTGAAAAAAAATTTATTCACAAAATATTATATAAATAAGCAAATGCAATCAAGACAAAAACAAGTAAAAACAGGAGACGACACCGTGGTGCCACGTCCGTGCAGGAGATAGATAACAATTAGTTGAAGAACAGTCTATCTATATAGCTAGGTAACTCAATTAGAATAAATGTACATGGTAGTATTTACATACAGGCAATATAAGAGATATTGGAAATAATATTCCATAAAAAGTTTTATAAGAATACTAGCTGTACTACCCTGCTTCGCCCAGGTTAATAGCTGCTGTTAGCAAAATAGAATGTGTTAACAAAGCAGCTCTTGTTTTCATGTCTGCAATCCTCGCTTCCCTCTCCTCAGAAAGTTTATTGGCTCTTGAGGAAGCAGCTCTTATTTTCGTGTCTGCAAGCCTCGCTTCCTTCTCCTCAGAAAGTTCATTGGCTCTTGAGGAAGCAGCTCTTGTTTTCATGTCTGCAAGCCTCGCTTCCCTCTCAGAAAGTTCATTGGCTCTTGAGGAAGCAGCTACTGTTCTCATGTGTGTCGGCCTTGTTTCACGGTCTTCACATTTTTCATTGGCCCTTAATGCAGCTTTTCTTTTCGCATCTGCTGACATTCGTGCCATGGAATTCCTTTTCTTATGAGGCATTATTGTGGTAAAAATAGTCTGTAACTGGCAGTTTCTATATCCTCTCACATAGAGGTAATGTGACTGACATCAGCCTTTCCACCAACACACCCTAACTGACATGCTATTACCTCACACAAGCTTTGTTATACTGAGAATGTCCTGCCTATATTAACCAATCAGAGGTCAGATTAATTAACTGTAGCAAAATAGAAGCTGAGCTGTGATTGGTTGCTATTGGCAGCCTGATAAATCCCCAGCCAACAGGAAGCCCTCCCCCGGCAGTATATATTAGCCCACACATACACATAATAGACAGGTCATGTGACTGACAGCTGCCGTATTTCCTACATGGTATATTTGTTGCTCTTGTAGTTTGTCTGCTTATTAATCAGATTTTTGTTTTTGAAGGATAATACCAGACTTGTGTGTGTTTTAGGGCGAGTTTCGTGTGTCAAGTTGTGTGTATTGAGTTGCGTGTGGCGACATGCATGTAGCGACTTTTGTGAGATGAGTTTTGTGACGACATGCGTGTAGCAACTTTTTGTGTGTCGAGTTGCATGTGACAGGTTAGTGTAGCAAGTTGTGTGTTGCAAGTTTTGCGCATGGCGAGTTTTGCGCGTGGCGAGTTTTATGTGTGGTGCGTTTTGAGTATGTGCAAGTTTTGTGTGAGGCAACTTTTGTATGTGTTGCAACTTTTGTGCATGTGGCAATTTTTCCGCGTGTGCAAGTTTTGCGTGTGTCGAGTTTTCCATGAGGTGAGTTTTGCACATGTGGCTAGTTTTGCTTGAGCCTAGTTTTGCATGTGGCGAGTTTTGCGCGTGGCAAATTTTGCGTGTGGCGAGTTTTGAGCGGTGACTTTTGTGTTTTGACTTTTATGTGGCGAGGTTGGTGTATGTGTGGTGAAATGTGTGCTGAGGGTGGTATATGTGTTCAAGCACGTGGTAGTGTGTGGCGCATTTTGTGTGTGTTCATATCCCCGTGTGTGGGGAGTATCCCATGTCGGGGCCCCACCTTAGCAACTGTACGGTATATACTCTTTGGCGCCATCGCTCTCATTCTTTAAGTCCCCTTTGTTCACATCTGGCAGCTGTCAATTTGCCTCCAACACTTGTCCTTTCACTTTTTCCCCATTATGTAGATAGGGGCAAAATTGTTTGGTGAATTGGAACGCGCGGGGTTAAAATTTCGCCTCACAACATAGCCTATGACGCTCTCGGGGTCCAGACGTGTGACTGTGCAAAATGGCTGTAGCTGCGACGGTGCAGATACCAATCCCGGACACATATATACACACACACACACACACACACACACACACACACACACACACACACACACACACACACACACACACACACACACATATATACATGCACACACACATATATACACTCACCGGCCACTTTATTAGGTACACCATGCTAGTAACGGGTTGGACCCCCTTTTGCCTTCAGAACTGCCTCAATTCTTCGTGGCATAGATTCAACAAGGTGCTGGAAGCATTCCTCAGAGATTTTGGTCCATATTGACATGATGGCATCACACAGTTGCCGCAGATTTGTCGGCTGCACATCCCAAAGATGCTCCATACAAGGCAGGATGGATCCATTCTTTCATGTTGTTTACGCCAAATTCTGACCCTACCATCCGAATGTCGCAGCAGAAATCGAGACTCATCAGACCAAGCAACGTTTTTCCAATCTTCTACTGTCCAATTTCGATGAGCTTGTACAAATTGTAGCCTCAGTTTCCTGTTCTTAGCTGAAAGGAGTGGTACCCGGTGTGGTCTTCTGCTGCTGTAGCCCATCTGCCTCAAAGTTCGACGCACTGTGCGTTCAGAGATGCTCTTAGGCCTACCTTGGTTGTAACGGGTGGCGATTTGAGTCACTGTTGCCTTTCTATCAGCTCGAACCAGTCTGCCCATTCTCCTCTGACCTCTGGCATCAACAAGGCATTTCCGCCCACAGAACTGCCGCTCATTGGATTTTTTTTCTTTTTCGGACCATTCTCTGTAAACCCTAGAGATGGTTGTGCGTGAAAATCCCAGTAGATCAGCAGTTTCTGAAATACTCAGACCAGCCCTTCTGGCACCAACAACCATGCCACGTTCAAAGGCACTCAAATCACCTTTCTTCCCCATACTGATGCTCGGTTTGAACTGCAGGAGATTGTCTTGACCATGTCTACATGCCTAAATGCACTGAGTTGCCGCCATGTGATTGGCTGATTAGAAATTAAGTGTTAACAAGAAGTTGGACAGGTGTACCTAATAAAGTGGCCGGTGAGTGTGTATATATATATATATATATATATATATATAT
>NC_135237.1:192543527-192628527 GCF_051348905.1 Ranitomeya variabilis
TTTCAGCTCCTTAACATGTGCCACCCTGTTTTTAAAGGGACCAAAAGTAATTGGACAATTGACTCCAAGGCTATTTCATGGACAGGTGTGGGCAATCCCTTCGTTATGTCATTCTCAATTAAGCAGATAAAAGGCCTGGAGTTGATTTGAGGTGCGGTGCTTGCATTTGGAAGGTTTTGCTGTGAAGTAAACATGCGGTCCAAGGAGCTCTCCATTCAGGTGAAACAAGCCATCCTTAAGCTGTGAAAACAGAAAAAACCCATCCGAGGAATTGCTACAATATTAGGAGTGGCAAAATCTACAGTTTGGTACATCCTGAGAAAGAAAGAAAGCACTGGTGAACTCATCAATGCAAAAGACAACAGTGGTGGATGATCGCAGAATAATCTCCATGGTGAAGAGAAACCCCTTCACAACAGCCAACCAAGTGAACAACACTCTCCAGGAGGTCGGCGTATCAATATCCAAATCTACCATAAAGAGAAGACTGCATGAAAGTAACTACAGAGGGTTCACTGCATGGTGCAAGCCACTCATAAGCATCAAGAATAAAAAGGCTAGACTGGACTTTGCTAAAAAACGTCTAAAAAAGCCAGCACAGTTCTGGAAGAACATTCTTTGGACAGATGAAACCAAGATCAACCTCTACCAGAATGATGGAAAGAGTAAAGTATGGCGAAGGCGTGGTACAGCTCATGATCCAAAGCATACCACATCATCTGTAAAACACGGCGGAGGCAGTGTGATGGCTTGGGCATGCATGGCTGCCAGTGGCACTGGGTCACTAGTGTTTATTGATGATGTGACACAGGACAGAAGCAGCCGAATGAATTCTGAGGTATTCAGAGCCATACTGTGTGCTCAGATCCAGCCAAATGCAGCCAAACTGATTGGTCGTCGTTTCATACTACAGATGGACAATGACCCAAAACATAAAGCCAAAGCAACCCAGGAGTTTATTAAAGCAAAGAAGTGGAATATTCTTGAATGGCCAAGTCAGTCACCTGATCTCAACCCAATTGAGCATGCATTTCACTTGTTAAAGACTAAACTTCAGACAGAAAGGCCCACAAACAAACAGCAACTGAAAACCACCGCAGTGAAGGCCTGGCAGAGCATCAAAAAGGGGGAAACACAGTGTCTGGTGATTTCAACGAGTTCAAGACTTCAGGCAGTCCTTGCCAACAAAGGGTTTTCAACCAAGTACTAGAAATGAACATTTTATTTAAAATTATTGAATCTGTCCAATTACTTTTGGTCCCTTTAAAAACAGGGTGGCACATGTTAAGGAGCTGAAACTCCTAAACCCTTCATCCAATTTTAATGTGGATACCCTCGAATGAAAGCTGAAAGTCTGAACTTCAACTGCATCTGAATTGTTTTGTTTAAAATTCATTGCGGTAATGTCTATAACCAAAATTAGAAAAATGTTGTCTCTGTCCAAATATATATGGACCTAACTGTGTATATATATATATATATATATATATATATATATATATATATATATATATATATATACTCTATTTATATTTAATTCAGCGCTAGATATCCTAAAAGCCGGTAATTCAATTGCCGGCTTTTTATTTCTCCTTCACAAACCCGACATGATATGAGACATGGTTTACATACAGTAAACCATCTCGTATCCCTTTTTTTTTGCATATTCCACACTACTAATGTTAGTAGTGTGTATGTGCAAAATGTGGGCGCTGTAGCTTGTAAAATAAAGGGTTAAATCGCGGAAAAAATTGGCGTGGGCTCCAGCGCAATTTTCTCCGCCAGAGTGGTAAAGCCAGTGACTGAGGTCAGATATTAATAGCCTAGAGAGGGTCCATGGTTATTGGCCCCCCTGGCTAAAAACATCTGCCCCCAGCCACCCCAGAAAAGGCACATCTGGAAGATGCGCCTATTCTGGCACTTGGCCTCTCTCTTCCCGTTCCCGTGTAGCGGTGGGATATGGGGTAATGAAGGGTTAATGTCACCTTGCTATTGTAAGGTGACATTAAGCCAGATTAATAATGGAGAGGCGTCAATTATGACACCTATCCATTATTAATCCAATAGTACGAAATGGTTAATAAAACACACACATTATTAAAAAGTATTTTAATGAAATAAAGACACAGGGTTTTTAATATTTTATTATACTGGTAATCCACCTGAAGACCCTTGTCACCTGAAACAAAGTTAAACAAAACAAACAACAATATTCCATACCTTCCGTCATTCCGTCAGTAGGATGTAAATCCATCTGAAGGGGTTAAATCATTTTACAGCCAGGAGCTGTGCTAATGCACCCGCTCCTGTCTGTAAAATGTTGTGAATGAATGGAGTGCAGGGGAATGTCCTGTAGTTACCTTGATTCGCGGTGATGCGCCCCCTGCTGGATGTCCTCATATGAACTCGAGCGTGGGAAAAAGGCTCGAGTTCATATCGCCAGGCGTGATCAATTAGCGAAGCGTGGTTCAAATCCCGCGGCAATTCGCTGCCGGACTGCGTCTGTCGCTGATTGTTCGCGGCTGGGCACGACCAATCAGTGAAGCCAGGGCGAGCTCCAGGTTTTTGAGGGCCCCAGGTGAAATAGTCTCACAGCCCACGTAGCATATAACACAGCCCACGTAGTATATAGCACAGCCACGTAGTATATTGCACAGCCACGTAGTATATTGCACAGCCACGTAGTATATAGCACAGCCACATAGTATATTGCACAACCCACATAGTATATTGCACAGCCACGTAGTATATTGCACAGCCACGTAGTATATTGCACAGCCACGTAATATATAGCACAGCCCACGCAGTATATACCACAGCCACGTAGTATATAGCACAGCCCACACAGTATATAACACAGCCCACGTAGTATATAGCACAGCCACGTAGTATATAACACAGCCCACGCAGTATATAACACAGCCCACGTAGTACATCACACAGCCCACATAGTATATAGCAATGTGGGCACCATATCCCTGTTTAAAAAAGAATTAAAATGAAAAATAGTTATATACTCACCTTCCGGCAGCCCCCGGATCCAGCCCAGGCCTTTAGCGATGCTCCTCGCAACGCTCCGTTCCCAGTAATGCCTTGCGGCAATAACCCGTGATGATGTAGTGGTCTTGTGAGACCGCGACGTCATCTAGGGTCATTGCTGCAATGCATTCTTGGGACCGGAGCATCGCGAGGAGCGGGAAAGGCTGCCGTGGACGCCGGAAGGTGAGAATATAATGATTTTTTTATTATTATTTTTAACATTATATGTTTTTACTATTGATGCTGCATAGGCAGCATCAATAGTAAAAAGTTGGTCACACTTATAGGGTTAATGGCAGCGTTAACGGACTGCGTTACAACGCGTTATGCCGCGGTGTAACGCAGTCCATTTAACGGACTGCTAAAACGCTATGTGGGCGCTGACTGGAGGGGAGTATGGAGGGGGCACTGACTGGTGGGGAGTAGGAAGGGGCCAATTCGCGGCCGGACTGTGCCTGTCGCTGATTGGTTGCGGCCGACTGGGTGTGACCAATCAGCAACGCGGGACTTCCGTTACAGACAGACAAACAGACGGAAGTGGACCTTAGACAATTATATATAGCTTTCTGCACCTATACGGTGCTGGGTACTGGTATTTGTAAGTAGAAATCCTTCAGAAAGAAGTGATAAAGCCTTGTCATCAGTTCGTGGCGATTCTGCATGATAGTGGATGGCAAGTGTGGGGCCTGAAGACCCAGGATAGCAATGCAATTCCTAAGGCTTCTGTTGCTCCTTGCATCTCTACTTATTTGGCGCTCGTGGATATGTTCACCTGGCCTTAGTAATGAAATGTTAACTTCACAAAAGAGTTTATGATGCTGCTTATTTTCACTTTGTAAAAAACTTGGCATTTTACAGTTCCAGCAAAGTGGATGGGATTTATAGAAATCTCCTGCCTATTGTACTTTTTTTACTCAGCGTAAACTGACTGCAAGGAGGGTAAATATCACCCTCTTCTCTTAATACCATGGAGCTGCCTTAATGACACCAAATACACATATGATCTCCTCTGAATAAGAAAAAACACTCTTCACCATTGATGGTTTATGTGGGTTTGCCACAGCTTTTATTTAACCCAAAAACCAAAACACAGAATCATCCCTCATCTATGGTCATTTTATGCTTTATAGCAAACAAAAAATACCAACCGTCAACCGCTGCAGTACAGCGGGCCTTGTGAATAAAAACTCATTGAGCATGGACGAGAACCGCAATGCAGTAACAACTACCAAAAATACTTCTGTAATAAAAAACATTTATTTCAATTTCTTCTCCTCACCATAAACAGGGCAGGGTGGGCGAGATCTTCTACTCCAGGTACGCGCTGCCAGAATGACTGTTGGTGCCTTTTCCTTTCTTGTCCTCCCCTATCCAACACCCCATAATCATAGTGCAGCCCCATTATTTCCCCGCACTTTTATTAACCCTTAAGGGCCCAAAACACAACTCCCACACAGTCCTAGGCCCTTTCCTTATTTAGTTCAGGACCATATAGACCTGCGGTGCGCATTTGAGTTCCGCACCATGTCAGTTTCTCTTCAGGTATGCTGAGCTTCATGTGTGGATAGAATGGCATTAGATGCTGAAAATCCGCAGGTAAAAAAGCGCGTTTATGTTTTTAGTGAGTTTCTTCTGCAGAAGTGCACTACAATGCAGGTAATCCTGACATGACTGTATTGATAAAGTTTTGTCAAAGCCAAATATCAGGATGTATCAAAAATAGTGATGAATAAGTGTGCTCAGATAAGGTATTATCTGAGCACGCTCGAGTGCTAATCCAGTATCTTCTGCGTGCTCTAATACTATGTTTGATTCCCTGCGGCTGCATGTCTCATGGCTGTTATACAGCTGCAACACATGCAGGGATTCCATGTATGTTAGGCAATTCCTGCATTTGTTGCATCTCTTGAACAGCCACGAGGCACGCAGCCACAGGGAGTCGAGCATAGTATTAGAGCATGCCGAAGATATTCTATTAGCACATGAGCATGCTCAGATAACACCTTATCTCAGCACACTCGCTCATCATTAATCAAAAACAAAGCAACTTTATTTAAAACATGACCAAATTCCATAGAGACAAACTTTGCAGCATCACATATGTGATAAAATCGCATGTAAAGAAAAAACACACTCAAAAACACAATGAAAAAAAATTCAAGCAACTTAATTTACCTAACAGGAGCTAAAATCTGCAACATCAAAAGCTTACCAAACACTTATCGTGGGAACGTGGCCTAATAGATTATTCTGGAGACATGGCAATGTTTTCTCTTTCTGTTTTGTTTCTTACAGTACACAAATAATGTGATAAAGAAAATGCAATCCTGACACTGCATGAATTACTCTGTGGGTGCTGAGCACTTTCTGTACATTCCTCTGTCGAGATGGTTCACATTATATGTATGATATTTACTTAGTGTGCACATGCCACATCAGCTGTCAGGATTCTTGCCATTATGTGCCTGCTCTGTAATCAAGATACAGCTTGCCAAGGAAACACTTGCCAGTTGGCAGGAGCCTTTGGATAAATGTACACTGTGTGCAGAATTATTAGGCAAGTTGTATTTTAGAGGATTATTTTTATTATTGATCAACAACTATGTTCTCAATCAACCCAAAAGACTCATAAATATCAAAGCTTAATATTTTTGGAAGCTGGAGTGTTTTTTTTTTTTATTTGGCTATCTTAGGAGGATATCTGTTTGTGCAGGTAACTATTACTGTGCAGAATTATTAGGCAACTTAATAAAAACCAAATATATTCCCATCTCACTTATTTATTTTCACCAGGTAAACCAATATAACTGCACAAAATTTAGAAATAAACATTTTTGACATGCAAAAACAAAATCCAAAAAATTAGTGACCAATATAGCCACCTTTCTTTATGATGACACTCAACAGCCTTCCATCCATAGATTCTGTCAGTTGCTTGATCTGTTTACAATCAACATTACGTGCAGCAGCCACGACAGCCTCCAAACACTGTTCATAGAGGTGTACTGTTTTCCCTCCCTGTAGATCTCACATTTTATGAGGGAGCACAGGTTCAATATGGGGTTCAGATCAGGTGAACAAGGGGGCCATGTCATTATTTTTTCTTCTTTGAGACCTTTACTGGCCAGCCACGCTGTGGAGTAGTTGGAGGCATGTGATGGAGCATTGTCCTGCATGAAAATCATGTTTTTCTTGAATGATACCGACTTCTTCCTGTACCACTGCTTGAAGAAGTTGTCTTCCAGAAACTGGCAGTAGGTCTGGGAGTTGAGCTTCACTCCATCCTCAACCCGAAAAGGTCCCACAAGTCCATCTTTGATGATACCAGCCCATACCAGTACCCCACCTCCACCTTGCTGGCGTCTGAGTCGGAGTGGAGCTCTCTGCCTCTGGCCCATCCATCTGGCCCATCAAGAGTCACTCTCATTTAATCAGTCCATAAAACCTTTGAAAAGTCAGTCTTAAGATATTTCTTGGTCCAGTCTTGACGTTTTATCTTGTTTCTTGTTCAAAGGTGGTCGTTTTTCAGCCTTCCTTACCTTGGCCATGTCACTGAGTATCGCACACCTTGTGCTTTTTGATACTCCAGTAATGTTGCAGCTCTGAAATATGGCAAAACTGGTGGCAAATGGCATCTTGGCAGCTTCACGCTTGATTTTCCTCAATTCATGGGCAGTTATTTTGCGCCTTTTTTGCCCAACACGCTTCTTGTGACCCTGTTGGCTATTTGCCATGAATCGCTTGATTGTTCGGTGATCACACTTCAAAAGTTTGGCAATTTCAAGACTGCTGCATCCCTCTGCAAGACATCTCACAATTTTGGACTTTTCAGAGCCCGTCAAATCTCTCTTCTGACCCATTTTGCCAAAGGAAAGAAAGTTGCCTAATACTTAAGCACACCTTAGGCCTGTCCCACACGTCCAGATAATTCCGGTACCGGAAAAATCGGTACAGGAGTTATCCGTGTCCGTGTGCTCACGTGGCACATCAGTGCGGCACACGTGTGGCAGCCGTGTGCCGCCCGTGTGCCGACTGGGTACCACACGGACCGTGCAGGAGACAGCGCTAGAGATAAGAGCTGTCCCCTGCATCTGGTGCTGAAGCCGCCATTCATTTCTTCTCTCCAGCAGCGTTCGCTGGGGAGAAGATATGAAAAATCATTTTTTTGTGTGTTTAAAATAAAGATCCCTGTCACCACCCCCCTCCCACCGCTTCCTCTCAGCGCCGCTGCTTCTTCCTGTATGAGCGGTCACATGGTGCCGCTTATTACAGTGATGAATATGCTGTTCCACCCTTATGGCACCACGTGACCGCTCATACAGGAAGAAGCTGCGGCGCTGAGAGGAAGCAGCGAGGGAGCCGGGTGAGTATTTTATTTCCAGTGGGCGGGCGCACAGGTGGTGGGAGGGGGGGTGGTGACAGGGATCTTTATTTTAAACACAAAAAAAAATAAAAAAATGATTTTTTCATCTTCTCTCCAGCGAACTGGAGAGAAGAAATGAATGGCGGCTTCAGCACCACACTGGGGGGACAGCGCTTACTGTAGTGCTGTCTCCTGCACGGCACACGGACTGCACACGGACAGCATCCGTGTGCGGTACGTGTTTTACACGGACCCATTGACTTTAATGGGTCCGTGTGATCCGTGCGCTCCCACGAACACTGACATGTCTCCGTGTTTTGCACACGGACACACGGTCCTCAAAAAATCAATGACATGTGCAGAGACACATTGATTTTAATGTGTCTACGTGTGTCAGTGTCTCCGGTACGTGAGAAAACTGACACCTCATGTACCGGAGCCACTGACGCGTGAAACCGGCCTTATATAGGGTTTTGATGTCATTAGACAACACCCCTCCTCATTACAGAGATGCACATCACCTCATTTACTTAATTGGTAGTTGGCTCTCAGGCCTGAACAGCTTGGAGTAGGACAACATGTATAAAAAAGTATCATGTGATCCAAAAAATAACTTGCCTAATAATTCTGCACGCAGTGTATTTCTTAAAGGAACTATTTGGACTGCTAAATTGCTGCATTTAATAGTAATGCCATTGTGTGTATGTGTGTGTGTGTTTCTTTGTGTGTATGTGTCTGTGTGTTTCTTTGTATGTGTTTGTGTGTTTCTTTGTGTTTATGTTTCTTTGTGTGTATGTGTTTGTTTTGTATGTGTTTGCGTTTTTTTGTGTGTATGTGTGTGTGTTTCTTTGTGTGTATATGTTTGTTTCTTTGTGTGTATGTGTTTGTATGTCTTTCCTTGTGCTTTTGTAAGTATTTGTGTTTCTTTGTGTGTGTGTTTTTGTGTGTATGTGTGTTTCTTTGTGTGTATGTGTTTTGTATGTGTTTGTGTTTCTTTGTATGTATATGTTTGTGTATGTTTCTTTGCGTGTTTGTGTTTCTTTGTGTGTTTGTGTTTCTTTATATGTATATGTTTGTGTATGTTTCTTTGTGCATATCTGTGTTTCTTTGTATGTATATGTTTGTGTATGTTTCTTTGTGCATATGTGTGTTTCTTTGTCTGTATGTGTTTGTGTGTGGGTGTTTTTGTGTGTGTGTTTGTGAATTATGCTAATTATGCTGGGCTTTATAAGAGACCATACAGTAATTTGTGTTATATACTGTAGTACAAAAGCTTTGTAGTATATAGAACAGACTATCAAATTTTAAGTGTCGCTGAGACTAAATAATAACAAGTGAATAATTTGTTTTAAAAAATATGTAAAAAAAAAAAAAAGCAAACAGAAAAATTTCATCACCAACCCAATCCCCTTTTAATAATAAAGAAGTGAAAGAAAAGTACACATATTCTATATCTCTGTATCTGCAAATGTTTCATCTCTCAAAATATGTAGTTATCCCATACAGTAAACGCCGAAAAGCAAAAATAAAAAAATCGAGATGCCATTCTTTTACTTGCTGCAATTCCCTCTTAAATGTGCTAAAAGGTAATAATATAGTATGCACCCCAAAATGGTAGTAATGTAATCTACACAAAAGAAAAACCCTCAAAGGGCTCATACCCACATGCGATGAAATCGGACGAATTCAATCCGATAAAAAAATCAGATTGAATTCGGACCAATGTTAATCTATGATTGTGTGCTCATCTGCGTTTTTTTTTCCAGCTTGGATTGGATCGAGATCGGGCTGGAAAAAAATCTCAGCATGCTGCGAATGTAATCAGAAAACGGATCGCATCCCGCAATAGAAGTCAATAAGTGTGATAAAAAAAATGCACATCACTCTCACAGCACTGTGAGTGCTGTGCAATTTTTACGCACCAGTGTCCTTTGAAAAGCCCGGCAATTCATTTGCGGCTAATGTAAAAAACACAGCGACAGATTATAATATAAAAGATAGAATAGGTGTATATATATATCTATATACAGTATATGTCAGTGACGCACATATACACTGCTCAAAAAAATGTAGGGAACACTTAAACAACAGAGTATAACTCCAAGTAAATCAAAGTTCTGTGAAATCAGACTGTCCTCTTAGGAAGCAACACTGTTTGACAATCAATTTCACATGCTGTTGTGAAAATGGACAAGACAACAGATGGAAATTATTGGTAATTATCAAGACACCCTCAATAAAGGAGTGGTTCTGCAGAGGGGGACCACAGACCACATCTCAGTACCAAGGCTTTCTGGCTGATGTTTTGGTCACTTTTGAATGTTGTTTGTGCTTTGACACTCGTGGTAGCATGAGACGGACTCTACAACCCACACAAGTGGCTCAGGTAGTTCAGCTTATCCAGGATGGCACATCAATGTGAGCTGTGGCAAGAAGGTTTGCTGTGTCTGTCAGCATAGTGTCCAGAGGCTGGATGCACTGCCAGGAGGCAGGCCAGTACACCAGGAGACATGGAGGGGGCCATAGGAGGGCAACAACCCAGCAGCAGGACCGCTACCTCAGCCTTTGTGCAAGGAGGAATAGGAGGAGCACTGCCAGAGCCCTGCAAAATGACCTCCAGCAGGCCACAAATGTGCATGTGTCTGCACAAACAGTTAGAAACCGACTCCATGAGGATGGTCTGAGTGCCCGACGTCCACAGATGGGGGTTGTGCTCACAGCCCAACATCGTGCAGGATGCTGGGCATGTGCCACAGAACATCACGATTGGCAAATTTGCCACTGGCGCCCTGTACTCTTCACAGATGAAAGCAGGTTCACACTGAACACGTGTCACAGACGTGACAGAGTCTGGAGACACCATGGAGAGCAATCTGCAACCTGTAACATCCTTCAGCATGACCGGTTTGGCAGTGGGTCAGTAATGGTGTGGGGTGGCATTTCTTTGGAGGGCCACACAGCCCTCCATGTACTCGCCAGAGGTAGCCTGACTGCCATTAGGTACCGAGATGAGATCCTCAGACCTCTTGTGAGACCATATGCTGGTTCGGTTGGCCCTGGGTTCCTCCTAATGCAGGACAATGCCAGACCTCATGTGGCTGGAGTGTGTCAGCATTTCCTGCAAGATGAAGGCATTGAAGCTATGAACTGGCCTGTCTGTTCCCCAGACTTGAATCCGATTGAACACATCTGGGACATCATGTCTCGCACCATTCACCAACGTCACGTTGCACCACAGACTGTCCAGGAGTTGGCGGATGCTTTAGCACAGGTCTGGGAGGAGATCCCTCAAGAGATCATCCACCGCCTCATCAGGAGCATGCCCAGACATTGTATGGAGGTCATACAGGCACGTGGAGGCCACACGCACACTACCAAGCATAATTTCCTTGTTTTGAGGCATTTCCACTGAAGTTGGATCAGCCTGTAATTTGATTTTCTACTTTGATTTTGAGTATCGTTCCAAATCCAGGCCTCCGTGAGATGTTAATTTTGATTTACATTGATAATTTTTATGTTTTATTGTTCTCAACACATTCCATTATGTAATGAATAAAGATTTACAACTTGAATATTTTACTCAGTGATATCTAGGATGTGGTGGTTTAGTGTTCCCTTTATTTTTTTGAGCAGTGTATATGTATATATATATATATATATATATATATATATATATATATATATATATATATATATATATATATATATATATATATATATATATATACACTCACCGGCCACTTTATTAGGTACACCTGTCCAACTTCTTGTTAACACTTAATTTCTAATCAGCCAATCACATGGCGGCAACTCAGTGCATTTAGGCATGTAGACATGGTCAAGACAATCTCCTGCAGTTCAAACCGAGCATCAGTATGGGGAAGAAAGGTGATTTGAGTGCCTTTGAACGTGGCATGGTTGTTGGTGCCAGAAGGGCTGGTCTGAGTATTTCAGAAACTGCTGATCTACTGGGATTTTCACGCACAACCATCTCTAGGGTTTACAGAGAATGGTCCGAAAAAGAAAAAAAATCCAGTGAGCGGCAGTTCTGTGGGCGGAAATGCCTTGTTGATGCCAGAGGTCAGAGGAGAATGGGCAGACTGGTTCGAGCTGATAGAAAGGCAACAGTGACTCAAATCGCCACCCGTTACAACCAAGGTAGGCCTAAGAGCATCTCTGAACGCACAGTGCGTCGAACTTTGAGGCAGATGGGCTACAGCAGCAGAAGACCACACCGGGTACCACTCCTTTCAGCTAAGAACAGGAAACTGAGGCTACAATTTGTACAAGCTCATCGAAATTGGACAGTAGAAGATTGGAAAAACGTTGCTTGGTCTGATGAGTCTCGATTTCTGCTGCGACATTCGGATGGTAGGGTCAGAATTTGGCGTAAACAACATGAAAGCATGGATCCATCCTGCCTTGTATGGAGCATCTTTGGGATGTGCAGCCGACAAATCTGCGGCAACTGTGTGATGCCATCATGTCAATATGGACCAAAATCTCTGAGGAATGCTTCCAGCACCTTGTTGAATCTATGCCACGAAGAATTGAGGCAGTTCTGAAGGCAAAAGGGGGTCCAACCCGTTACTAGCATGGTGTACCTAATAAAGTGGCCGGTGAGTGTATATATATCTTTATATTTCATAGAAAGACAAATAGCAGAATAGCCGATAATTCATTTATTGGCTTCTGCAAAATCATTGCAGAAGCTGACAGGTTAGGAGACATGGTTTACATACAGTAAACCATTGCAGAACAGTTAGTTTTATATATGTCAGTGACAATACTGTTAGTAGTATGTGTGTGTAAAATTCAGGACCTGTATGTATTTAATAAAATAATGTATTCACGGAAAAAACTGGCGTTGTCTCCCATGCAATTTTCTGCGCCAGACAGGGAAAGACAGTGACTGAGGGCAGATATTAATAGCCTGGAGAGGGACCATGGTTATTGGCCCGCCTGGATAAAAACATCTGCCCCAGCCACCCCAGAAAAGGCACATCTGTAAGATGTGCCAATTCTGGCACTTAGCCTCTCTCCTCCCACTGCCCTGTAGCGGTGGCATATGGGTAATAAGGAGTTAATGTCACCTTGCTATTGTAAGGTGACATTAAGCCTGGTTAATAATGGAGAGGTGTCAATAAAACAACTATCCATTATTTATCCAATAGTATGAAAGGGTTAAAAAAAATACACACACATTAAGAATAAAGTCTTTTAATGAAATAATTGAACACACAGGTTTTCCATCTTTATTACACTCTCAATTTAAGTGAAGCCCTCGTTCTCATGTAAAAAATCCAAAATAAAAAAGCAACCACATCCCATACCTACAGAGTTCATATTTGCGCAAAAAGACCAGATGGTGGGAAAAATTCCCTACGAGATATATATATGCACCTCGATGGAGTGTACAAGTTGACACAATTATTCAATACCGCCTAAAATTCATTTACCTGTGTGTCAGGATGATACAGCAGGGATGGTGGTTCCAAGTATGGAAGGTCCTTGCTTTATGCACTAGTTTGTGCGTGCCAGATTCCACCTGTCACAATCCATGTTTGGATCTGTGGCAGATCTGGTTTCCCTCTGATTTAAACCTTTTTTCCTTTCTGGTCATTGGAGGTTAATGCAGTTTTCTCCCCCCGGTGGCCGCTGGTGTTATTGCACTGCTGCTGGATCAGCTGATGTTTGTGACCACTCCCACCATCCTTTATAAGGTCACCTGGTGCATCAGCTGACTGTTGGTTATACAGGTCCTTTCAGGAGACCAACCTTGCAGTAGCAGCTCCCTGGTGTCAGCCAAGTCTGGTGTTTGGAGCTCAGTTGCTGTACTATCTGTGTTTTGGAGTCTGCTGTGGCGTGCACAAGCTAAGTTCTGAGTTTTTGTTACTTTGTAGTTTGTGCATTCATCTTTTGGTATCGTGTTCCCCTCACTCTCATATTGTTTATTTGCTTTGTGGTGCTGTTTACACTGTTCACCTCCTGGGGTGGGGGTTGGGGGTTTAGGTCAGGGTTTAACATGAGACAGGGACGGGTCGGTGACTTGGGCCTCCCTACCTTCAAGGGTACCCCCAAGTTAAGGAAAGACAGACAGGGCTTCCCCTAGCCTGAGGGGCAGTTCAGGGACCCAGATTCCTCATCTCCTGTCTTCCTATTTCTGCCCCATGACACCACCAAGCAGAAAAGGCTTCCTTACTTGTGGGGCGCCGTCCCGGCCGGTGACAGACGCCCCTGTTAGTTGGTAACAAGGTACCGCGTGTAGGTGTTCCCAGTCAGAAGCCGGTGAACAGCCAGCAAGGTGCAGGAAACTGCAGGACCTTGCGTGACGAAGGAATCAGTGATTCTGTAACGCGCTAGATTGTGGTCCTTAGGGCGCTCCATTGCTGTAGCCAGTCACGTGACCGTGACGTCACACAAGGTCCTGCACAGGTAAATGAATTTTAGGTGGCATTGAATATATTGTGTCAACTTGTACACTCAATCGAGGTGCATATATATATCTCGTAGGGAATTTTTCCACCATCTGGTCTTTTTGCACAAATATGAACTCTGTATGTATTTAATTTAAAAATGGACAGAAAAGGTGATAGTGTCTTCTCATTTTGCAGCAAAGACTTCAGATTAAGTACAGCGCCCCTGGTTACATTTTATATTTATTCTATAACATCCCATACCTGTCCGCCGTAAAGTCAAGTCCCACGCTGCAATCCATCTCAACGAGTTAAATAGTTTACAACCGGGAGCGGGCTAATGCTACCGCCCCGACTGTAAACCACTGTGTAATGAATGAAAAGCTGCCTGCGCAGCCTCCCCGCCTGACCTGACATGAACTCTGTAGCGTGGGAATGTTTCGGAACTTTTTTCCACGCAGCCGAGTTCACCTCAGGTCAGGCTGTGAGTCTGCGAATGCTCAGTGACGTCAGCCGGGTGCAATCAATCAATGAAGCCAGGGTGAGCTCCAGGTTTTTGAGGGCCCCGGGCGAAAGTCTCACAGCCCACGTAGTATATAGCACAGCCACGTAGTATATTGCACAGCTACGTAGTATATTGCACAGCCACGTAGTATATTGCACAGCCACGTAGTATATTGCACAGCCACGTAGTATATTGCACAGCCACGTAGTATATTGCACAGCCAAGTAGTATATTGCACAGCCAAGTAGTATATTGCACAGCCCACGCATTATATAACAGCCCATGTAGTATATAACACAGCCCACATAGTATATAGCAATGTGGGCACATCTTCCTGTTAAAAAAAAGAATTAAAATAAAAAAAAGTTATATACTCACCTTCCGGCGGCCCCTGGATCCAGCCTAGGCCTTTAGCGATGCTCCTCACGATGCTCCGTTCTCAGTAATGCCTTGCGGCAATAACCCGTGATGTTGTAGCGGTCTCAAGAGACCGCCATGTCATCTGGGGTCATTGCCGCAATGCATTCTTGGGACCGTCGCGAGGAGCGGGAAAGGCTGCAGCGGACGCCGGAAGGTGAGAATATAATTATTTTTTATTTTATTATTATTTTTAACACTATGTGTTTTTACTATTGATGCTGCATATGCAGCATCAATAGCAAAAATGTGGTCACACTTACAGGGTTGATGGGAGCATTAACGGACTGCTTTACACCGTGTTATGCCGCGGTGTAACGCAGTCCTTTTAACGGACTGCTAAAACGCTATGTGGGCGCTAACTGGAGGGGAGTATGGAGGGGGCACTGACTGAAGGGGAGTAGGGAGGGGCCAATTCACGGCCGGACTGTGCCTGTCGCTGATTGGTCGCACCCAGCCGGACGCGACCAATCAGCAACGCGGGAGTTCCGTGACAGACAAACAAATGGAAGTGGACCTTAGACAACTATATATATAGACTACATGGTGGCCCGATTCTTAAGCATTGGTTATTCTAGGATATGTATAGTAGTATATTGCATAGCCCACACAGTATATAACACAACCCATGCAGTATATAACACAGCACTCGTAGTATATAACACAGCCCACATAGTATATAACACAGCCACGTAGTATATAACACAGCCAACACAGTATATAACACAGCCCACGTGGTATATAACACAGGCCACGTGGTATATAACACAGGCCACGTAGTATATTGCACATAGATGTAGTATATAGCACTGCCCATGTAGTATATAACACAGCCACTTAGTATATTGCACAGCCACATAGTATATAGCACAGCCCACGCAGTATCTAACACAGCCCATGTAGTATATAACACAGCCCATGTAGTATATAGCAATGTGGGCACCATATCCCTGTTAAAAAAAAGAATTAAAATAAAAAAGTTATATACTCACCTTCCGGCTGCCCCTGGGTCCTGCCCAGGCCTTTAGCAATGCTCCTTGCGACACTCCGTTCCCAGTAATGCCTTGCGGCAATAACATGTGATGATGTAGTGGTCTCGCGAGACCTCTACATCATTTCCGGTCATTGCTGCAATGGATTCTTGGGACCGGAGCGTTGCGAGGATCGGGAAAGGTGCCGGTGAGACTATAATAATTTGTTATTGTTTTATTATTTTTAGCATTAGCTCTTTTTGCTATTGATGCTGCATAGGCAGCATCAATAGTAAAAAGTTGGTCACACAGGGTTAATAGCAGCGTTAAGGGACTGCGTTATACCGCGTTATGCCGCGGTGTAATGCAGTCTGTTTAATGGACTGCTAAAACGCTATGGGGGCACTGACTGGAGGGCAGTAGGGAGGGGGCACTGACTGGAGGGGAGTAGGGAAGGGGAATTTGCGGCTGGACCGTGCCTGTCGCTGATTGGTCGCGGCTGGCTTGGCGCGACCAATCAGCGACGCGGGATTTCCGTGACAGACAAACAGACGGAAGTACCCCTTAGACGATTATATAGATATGTGGAACATATGGACATAACAAGGTAGCTTCTATACGATGTCCATATGTTCTATATATAGTATGCCATATTTTATTGATGTAAATGCTTTTTCTGGCTAACACGGTACCACATTATCATTTGTCACTGTTCATCATATAGCTTATAATAAAGCCACCACTACGTCTCTAATGTGCTGCCATCTAGTGATTAAGTTTGGTATTACAGCATAACATGAAGAGTTTGTGTTTCAACTTCAGGCTTTTCCTGTTTGTGCATGTTCCTACATGCATGTTTTTTTATATTAATTATGTTATGTTTTTGAATAACCTGTTATGTACTTTTCTCCATGTATTATTGAAGTTAACTTTATTTGGTTTATAGATTGGTTCTGGTTGCTCCTGTCTTTATTTTGGATTAGCTTTTTGGTATATGGGTTTAATGAACTAATTTAGTAGCCTGTGTTTCTGTAATCTAAATTGACATGCAGCATTTCCAGGGCACATTAACTAACATCAGCACATCATTTACACTGCATATACTGAGCAGACATACCCACTAGGTAAATATTGAGCCTCTGCAAATGTAATGTGGATCTAATGAGATACAAAGTATACAAACATATTGTAGCATGTATGTAGCAGGATCACCTTGGTTTTGTTGCCCTCTTCTGTCCATTGTGTATAATATTCATGCCTTCTGAGCAGTGCAAGCACACTAGGCTATATACATGGATAATAAAGGTTAGAGAATTTATGCAAGTAGAATTGAAATCTCCACGAATCTTACAGAAATTTGTATTCTCGGGATACAGATTTTTTTTTTTTGTAATTCGATCGTCATAAATTCAAAAAATAGTATGCAGCTGCCGTTTTGCTGAGACATAGAGGGCCAGGCAAATGGTTATAAAAACCCTCACCTCATTTCAACTGTCCTGCCATTCACGCAGCTCACTGTTTGGTCAGCCTTCCTATTCTTTTCCCCTTCTTCCGTCGTACTGATCCTCTTTGGCCTCTTTAATTAAATGGAATCTATCTATTGGATCAAACGTCCTAAGCCATCTACATGGGAATGTAGGTCATAGGAATAGAATGTTATCTTGATATCTCTGATCTGATGTCTTATTCCAGAGAAATCCACATTTTTCTTAATATGTAAATGGGCTGTTAAGATCTGTGGTCCGGACATAGGTCTCCCCAAGAATCTGCCTCCAGAGCTTATTTTAACTAAATTGTGGAGTTACCAGTGTGAGACATGTAGATCAGGAGAGTAGCCTGTCAGTCATTACATGTCTCACACTGGTAATGCCACCTTTTATTTATAATAATCTCTTGAGGCAGATTCTCAGAGATATCTATGTCTGGTCCATAGATCTTAACAGCTTATTTGCTTATTAAGAAAAAGGTGAAATTTTCTGGAATAAGACATTGGATCACAGATATCGGTATATCACAGATATAAATGTATTCAACTTTCAGTGACCTGAATGCCCATGATGGCTTGGAAGGGTTGTTCCTACTGTCAGACTCCCTTTAAGGCCACAATTTCCAGCATAAATAGGCCTTTAACGCTCCTGCACCATCATGGTACATACTGTGATGTTAAGACACGTCTCCTGACTGACTGCATGGCGTGCAGCAAATAGGCCTTTAACGCTCCTGCACCATCATGGTACATACTGTGATGTTAAGACACGTCTCCTGACTGACTGCATGGCGTGCAGCAATGTTAAACGCATAGTCGTCCTGGAAGTCCTGGCTAGGTGTGAAGAGCTGAAGAGTATCTGTGCAATGGCAAAGAGGAAAAGAAAAGACATGGAGGACCATGATAATCTGATAATCGCTGCTATGTAGCTGAGCCGATCGAGTTATGCCAGCTTCTAGCCTCCCATAAGCGCTATTGAAGCATGGCAAAAGTAAAAAAAAAAAAGTTAAAAAAATAAAAAAATATAAAAGTTTACATCACCCCCCTTTCGCCCCATTCAAAGTAAAACAATAAAAAAAAATCAAAACTACACATGTTTAGTATCGCCGCGTTCAGAATCGCCCGATCTATCAATAAAAGATTAACCTGATCGCTAAACAGCGTAGCGAGAAAAAAATTTGAAACGCCAGAATTACGTTTTTTGGTCACTGCGACATTGCATTAACATGCAATAACGGGCGATGAAAAGAACGTATTTGCACCAACATGGTATCATTTAAAACGTCAGCTTGGCACGCAAAAAATAAGCTCTCACTCAAACCCAGATCACGAAAAATGGAGACGCTACGGGTATCGGAAAATGGCGCAGTTTTTTTTTTTTTTTTTTTTTAAAGCAAAGTTTGGATTTTTTTTAACCACTTAGATAAAAGAGAACCTAGACATGTTTGGTGTCTATGAACTTGTAATGACCTGGAGAATCATATGGACAGGTCAGTTTTAGCATTTAGTGAACCTAGTAAAAAAGCCAAACAAAAAACAAGTGTGGGATTGCCCTTCTTTTTGCAATTTCACCGCACTTGGAATTTTTTTCCCATTTTCAAGTACACGACATGGTAAAACCAATAATGTCGTTCAAAAGTACAACTTGTTTCGCAAAAAAAAAGCCCACACATGGCCATATTGATGGAAAACGAACACGGAAAATCCCAAGGTCATGAAGGGGTTAATACCTACAATCAGGCTTACTAAAGTGATCAGGTTTCATTTAGACAGCTGAATAGAGGCCATTAAATAACTGCAGATGGTCTACATGTAAGCTGATCGGTGGTTGTTTAATAGCTTGTTTCGTCGGGTTGACTGCACTTCTATGAATAGAAAGCAATTTTTAGGTTGATCGTTCTTGGGCAAAGAACAGCACTGTTTTTAACTGCACATGTATTGTTTACACAGGACGATGTTCCACCAAGAATAATGATTTTTATGCAAGCTTAAAAATAATTTCATTTGACAAGAGTGTTTTGGTCATTCTTGAGATAATTGCCATCCTGTTTAGATATGTTGATAACAGGGCCGGGCTGGCCATCAGCCGGTGGCAGTCATGGGCCGCTCGCCAGCACCGACTACCCCCCGCCAGCGCCGCCGCATTCAACTATACTGGCATCTATGATGCCGGTACAGTTGAATGCAATGATAGCGGAGAGAGCGTCAGCTATCTCGCTCCCTCTCCCATCATTCCCCACTCTGCCTCTGACACTGCGGGTGCGCGATGACATCATATCATCGCGCACCTGCTGTGTGTCGGGCGGGCAGACTGCAGGAGCCGGGAACAGCGCGGGCACAAGGAGAGGTGAGAGTGTGGTTTGTTTTTTTTTATATATATCAATGAGTGATAACTGGATTGTGGGGCTATTGGGGGGGCTGCATTACATTTTATGGGGGGGCTGTATTACATTCTATGGGGGCTGTGCTGCAATACATTCTATGGGGGCTGTGCTGCATTACATTCTATGGGGGCTGTGCTGCATTACATTCTATGGGGGCTGTGCTGCATTACATTCTATAGGGGCTGTACTGCATTACATTCTATGGGGTCTGTGCTGCATTACATTCTATGGGGTCTGTGCTGCATTACATTCTATGGGGGCTGTGCTGTATTACATTCTATGGGGGCTGTGCTGCATTACATTCTATGGGGGGCTGTATTACATTCTATGGGGGCTACATTATATTCTATGGGGGCTGTATTATATTCAATGAGGAGGTGGGCTGTATTACATTCTATGGGGGCTGTATTATATTCTATGGAGGGGCTACATTATATTCTATGGGGGGCTGCATTATGCTCTATGAGGGGGCTACCATATATTATATATGCAGGGGCTGCATTATACTACAGTATATGAGGGGGCTGCATTATATTCTCTGGGGGGGTTACATTATACTCAGGGGGCTACAATATATTCTGTGGGGTGGCATCATTATACTATATGTGGGCTGCATTATACTGTATCGAGGACTTTATACTATATAAAGAACTATGGGGTGCATTATACTATGGGAAGTTAATTGTACTACATGGATGACAATGGCGGGGCATTATACTATATGGAGCACTATGAGGAATGTATTATACTATTTGGAGGACTGAGGAGTGTATTATACTATATGGAGGACTGTGGCAGTACATTATACTATATGGAGGACTGAGGAGTGTATTTTAATATATGGATGACTGAGGAGTGTATTATACTATATGGAGGACTATGGGGAGTGTATTATACTATATGGAGGACTAATTAGTGTATTATTCTATATGGAGGACTATGGGGTGTATTATTCTAAACAAGCAAAATGCTGCCTATTCATCGAGTGATTGGATTGTTTATGTGGGAACAGAAATCCTTGTTCTCAGCAGCACATCACCGGTGTAAACTGTAGATGTGCTGCTAACATGATACTGTATGGGGACAGATTGATCAAATTGTGATTGTTCTGTTCCCTTCATTCTTTCTCAGTTGGTGTAAAGAGGCCGGGAAACAAGTGAACGACTTCGATATTGTCAATCACACTCGTTTAGCAGCCTGAGATTAGCGCATGTAAATACAGCAGAAATGCTTTGCAGGGAGACCAGGCAAGGATGATGACAGTTGTAGTTAGCACCCGACGCCTGGGAATAGCGCTTACTCTACTGCTTTTCCCAGCCGCCAGAGCATTTAATTCTGGTATGTGTAATGATTTTTAGGGTTGATGTCAACTGCGTAATGTCAGCTGCTATCAATCCCTGGTTTAAGTAATGGAGAGGTGTCTATCAGACACCCCCACTACTTGCCCAGACCTGGCGAGATACCAGCGACTCTGAAGAGCGGTGACTTTAGTAAGAATACCACTCTTCACAGTCGCGGAGCTCAGCGCAAGACCCGGAATATCTGAAGAGTGGTGACGGTACTGAGTTACTGATGTCACCGCTCTTTAGAGTCACCGGGTCTCGTGCTGCGCAGCGGAACCAAAAGTGGCTGTAGGCAACGTTTATGGAGCATCAGAATGAGGTTCCATAGCCTTTGGTCATCTCAATCCCTTCATTATCTGCGAGATCCAGTTATGTAGGTAAAGTAGCGGCTAACCTTGGTACTGCAACTAAAAGCAATAAATAGGACTGAGCTGTAATGCTGGATACAGCTGTGATTATGTTATATAGTAGTGTTACACTCCCCTCACTTCTTGTAACCTACAAGTGTACAAAGATATTATACAGTCACCATGTGACAGGTGGGCCTGTGTAACTTCAAATGCCAGGGCTGAATTTTAGTCCCAGTCTGGCCCTGGTTGATAATCAGGAAATCATAGGCCCCAAGTTTGAAGAGATGTGAGTTGTACAAATTCCATCTTTATAATTAATCAGCTTCTCTTCTATAGTGTTGAGCACATTATTTACCTTCTTCACGACTAGGGTTGAGCGAAACGGGTCGGCCATTTTCAGAAGTCGCCGACTTTTGGCAAAGTCGGGTTTCATGAAACCCGACCCGACCCCTGTGTGGGGTCGGCCATGAGGTCGGCAATCTTCTGAATCTGGTATCGGAATTCTGATACCGAGTTCCGATATGTTTGCGATATCGGAACTCGGTATCGGAATCCACATTTAAGTGTAAAATAAAGAATTAAAATAAAAAATATTGATATACTCACCTCTCCGACGCAGCCTGGACATCGCCGCTGGTAACCGGCATCTTCCGTTCCTAAGAATGGCGCTTGAAAGACCTTTCCATGACGTCACGGCTTGTGATTGGTCGCGGCGGCCCACGTGACCGCTGAGCCACCAATCACAACAAGCCGTGACGTAATTCTCAGGTCCTAAATTCCTCATTCTAGGAATTTAGGCCATGAGAATTACGTCACGGCTTGTGATTGGTCGCTGAGCGGTCACGTGGGCCGCCGCGACCAATCACAAGTCGTGACATCATCGAAAGGTCCTTCACGCGCTGATTCTTAAGAAGGAAGGCTGCCGGAAAGAAGCAGGGTGCGTCCAAGGGTGAGTATATACCTAATAGGAATATACTCACCCTCTGCTTCTTTCCGGCAGCCTTCCTTCTTAAGAATCAGCGCGTGAAGGACCTTTCGATGACGTCACGGCTTGTGATTGGTCGCGGCGGCCCACGTGACCGCTCAGCGACCAATCACAAGCCGTGACATAATTCTCATGGCCTAAATTCCTAGAATGAGGAATTTAGGACCTGAGAATTACGTCACGGCTTGTTGTGATTGGTCGCTCAGCGGTCACGTGGGCCGTCGCAACCAATCACAAGCCGTGACGTCATCGAAAGGTCTTTCAAGCGCCATTCTTAGGAACGGAAGATGCCAATTACTACCAGGGCGCGTCAGAGGGTGAGTATATCAATATTTTTTATTTTAATTCTTTATTTTACACTTAAATATGGATCCCAGGGCCTGAAGGAGAGTTTCCTCTCCTTCAGACCCTGGGAACCATAGTATCCCATTGCACTGCATTGGGTTTCGCGTTTCGGCCGACCCCGACCCCAACTTTTTTTATAGGATCGGCCGATTTCACTCGACCCGACTTTTGAGAACGTCGGGTTTCGTGAAACCCGACCCGATCCTATAAAAATAAAAGTTGCTCAACCCTATTCACGACATTTGTCGTATCGATACATCATGGAGCGGAAGGAGTTCCCAATTATAAAGGATAAAGTATAGATACGTCATGGCGATCGCTTGGGAACAGGAGATGTACGCTTGGACACAGGAGCTGATGCATTGCAATGCTTTATTCTAGCGATCAGAGGCCTAAAAGTTAAAGTTCCATAGAGGGACTAAGTAAAAAAGTAAAAAAAAAAGTTTTATAAAATTGTGATATTTAAATAAAATATTTTTACAATCGCAAAATAAAAAAATATATATACCCTTAAATTCTTATTTTTATGAAAAAAAGAAAAAATAAACAAAAAAAGTACACGTTTGGTTTCGCTGCATCTGGAACGAACTGACCTATAAAACTGTAAGGCCGGAGTCACACTGGCAAGTTTTACGGATGTATGAGCGCAGAAAATACACCCGTAAAATACGCATAACACACGGCCCAATGATTCTCTAAGGCCCAGCTCCTATCAGCCGTATTTTACGGATCCGTATAATACGGTCTTCTACGGCCGTACAAAATCGCAGCATGCTGCGTTTGTCACCGTATTGCACAAAAAAATCGCCAATGAAAGTCTATGGGGGCGAGAAAAATACGGATTACACACGGACCAGCAGTGTGACTTGCGAGAAATACGCAGCAGTGTTCTATAGAAAAGCCGGCTTTTCATTTCTCCTTCCAAAACCTGACATGATAATATGAGACATGGTTTACATACAGTAAACCATCTCATATCCCTTTTTTTTTGCATATTCCACACTACTAATGTTAGTAGTGTGTATGTGCAAAATTTGGGCACTGTAGCTTGTAAAATAAAGGGTTAAATGGCGGAAAAAATTGGCGTGGGCTCCCGCGCAATTTTCTCCGCCAGAGTGGTAAAGCCAGTGACTGAGGGCAGATATTAATAGCCTAGAGAGGGTCCATGGTTATTGGCCCCCCGGCTACAAATATCTGCCCCCAGCCACCCCAGAAAAGGCACATCTGGAAGATGCGCCTATTCTGGCACTTGGCCACTCTCTTCCCATTCCCGTGTAGTGGTGGGATATGGGGTAATGAAGGGTTAATGTCACCTTGCTATTGTAAGGCGACATTAAGCCAGATTAATAATGGAGAGGCGTCAATTATGACACCTATCCATTAATAATCCAATAGTACGAAATGGTTAATAAAACACACACATTATTTACAAGTATTTTAATGAAATAAAGACACAGGTTGCTGTAATATTTTATTATACTGGTAATCCACCTGATGACCGTCGTTTTGTAACAAAGGAAAAATAAAAAAACAACATCTCATACCTTCCGACGCTCAGGTCAAGTCCCACGAAGTAAATCCATCTGAAAGGGTTAAATCATTTTACAGCCAGGAGCTGTGCTAAAGCAGTGCTCGTGGCTGTAAAACCCCCAGGGAATGAATGGATTGCAGGGGAATGACCTGTAGTTACCTTGAGTTGCGGTGATGCGCCCTCTGCTGGATGTCCTCATATGAACTCGAGCGTGGGAACTTTTACCAGGCTCCAGTTCATGAGGACATCCAGCAGAGGGCGCCTCACCGCAACTCAAGGTAACTACAGGTCATTCCCCTGCAATCCATTAATTCCCGGGGGTTTTACAGCCACGAGCACTGCTTTAGCACAGCTCCTGGCTGTAAAATGATTTAACCCCTTCAGATGGATTTACTTCGTGGGACTTGACCTTAGCGTCGGAAGGTATGAGATGTTGTTTTTTTATTTTTCCTTTGTTACAAAACGACGGTCATCAGGTGGATTACCAGTATAATAAAATATTACAACAACCTGTGTCTTTATTTCATTAAAATACTTGTAAAAAATGTGTGTGTGTTTTATTAACCATTTCGTACTATTGGATTAATAATGGATAGGTGTCATAATTGACGCCTCTCCATTTTTAATCTGGCTTAATGTCACCTTACAATAGCAAGGTGACATTAACCCTTCATTACCGCATATCCCACTGCTACACGGGAATGGGAAGAGAGTGGCCAAGTGCCAGAATAGGCGCATCTTCCAGATGTGCCTTTTCTGGGGTGGCTGGGGGCAGATGTTTGTATCCAGGGGGGGGCAATAACCATGGACCCTCTCTAGGCTACTAATATCAATTTTTTCCGCCATTTATCCCTTTATTTTACAAGCTACAGCGCCCAAATTTTGCACATACATACTACTAACATTAGTGGTGTGGAATATGCAAAAAAAAAAGGGATATGAGATGGTTTACTGTATGTAAACCATGTCTCATATCATGTCGGGTTTGGGAAGGAGAAATGAAAAGCCGGCAATTAAATTACCGGCTTTTCACATATATCGCGCTGAATTAAATATAAATACAGAATATATATATATATATATATATATATATACTGTATATATGTTTTAACGAACATTTGAGCACATAAATCCATTAGATGTCGGTTTTGCAAGCCTGCGAGAAAATATTGCAGTACGGATGTGTGATGTAGTGACCCCTGTAACAGGTAGGGGGTGCTGCATGGTCTCCCCGGTATGTGCACGGAGTCGTGTTGAGGCCGTGAGTATCGACCTGCAGTGATGTCAGGATCACGTGACCAGCCTAGGTAATCCATAACGGGTGGAGGACGGGGTCCAGGACCTGTGGTGACGGTTGGTGGTGACTCCCATTCAGACGGTGATGCCAGTGAAAAAGAGTGCAATAAGGTTGACTCAGGTACAAATGGCAAGTCTTCCTCCCGTCGCCGGAGAGGCAAAAGGGCTGAATCAGTTGCACCCTGTGAAGAATTGACGGAAGATGCTGAGGACCTGGGGTGTATGAAGTACTCTGAAGTCCCAGGGAAAAGGGATGAACCTAATGATGTCACCGCGGAGACCCAAGAGAGGGCCGACCCTGACAGTGCAGAGTCTGAGGGTGCAGAAGTGGAGGAGGCCACCAAGGAAGTGGTGCCTGAAGTAAATACCTCCTCAAGTGATGGATGTTCCACCAATCCAGAGGATGGGAAAAGCGAGATAGAATTGATTAAAGAGACGGTGAAAGACCATCTTGAACGAGAAAGGGTCCTGAGACAAGCGGCTGAGCACAGGGTGGATGAGCTGGAGAAGGAAGTCTCTGAGCTCAGAGGTCACCTGTTCACTTGGCAAAGTATGTATAAGACCCTAAAGGAAGACGTTGTAGTGCTCAGAGAAGCACTAAAAGGCCCTCTACAAGAGAAAGAGGTGGTGGTCGCAGACTTCCCGTGCCAGTACCAGAGTGGTAACGAGGTGAAGCTGCTAATGCCCATCTTGACCAGGGGTCTGGAAGAGGGTAAAGCTGAAGAGGAGTTGGCGCTAAAAGCAGAACAAGATAGTCACCCGGTTGTGACAGGTGTCTTGATGGAAAAGTCCATGGCAAAGCAGGAACCGTCCGTTCCTGAAGAAAGTGAGACTCCGCTCTTCAAGTGTGTGATAGATGTACCCCAAGAGGCGCAAGATGCATGTGCCAGTGAGCGTGTGCATGAGGCCTTTAAAAAGGCAGTAGAAGCGTGTAGTGTGCACTGGGCACTGGAGACGAGACAGTTGGTGGTACTGTCTACTAAGGAAGTCACAGTGAAGAGGGTGGCTGTCCTGAGGGACATGCACCTACAGTGCCTCCTCACGAAACAGATGATCCTGTTGAGGAATAATGAGGCTACTCGTTGTTTGGAGCTAGCCAGGAAAGCTCAAAGTCGTCTGGGCTTGGTAGAGGACACAGTCCAAGTGCCCAGAGCTCTGGTAGCGAAGCTCATTGGCAGATTTGGAAAAGTAATGCAGGAGATGGTGGATAAATCCGGTGTGAAGAGACTAAGGATTCCGGCTGATGACGAGGCCCAGGTGGGTGAAGATGGGATGGTGTCATTCCTGGTTGTCGGGTCCAAGGAGAGTCTAGGGAATATCCGGATGCTCCTGAGGTATCGCGTGGCATACCTGAGTGAAGTAGAGCAGCTAAGACTGTACAGACGGCAGGTCAATAAACAGCTGCAGAACATAAGGTGGCGGCCGCCTTCTTCCCAAGGAAAAGGAAACAAAAGGGACCCTCCAAAGAATGGAATGGCTGACCACCAAGGATATTCAGAGAGACAAAGTGGTCAAATATCTGAAAGTGGCAGATCTACTCACTGTACAAGCTAAGGGGCATGAACAGTAGTAGACTGTTATGACCCCAATGGCAGAGTGTCTCTGCAATAAATACCAAGTCTGCAAACACAAAAAATCAGCTCATAGGGCAGTGGTAACTGGGCTGACCGTATAGCTAATCCAAGCACCACAAATAGCAGCAGCCGGGGAACGTGCCTACGTTGGTTCTAGACGTCTCGCGCCAGCCGGAGAACTAACTAACCCTAGAAGGGAAAAGATAGACCTTTCTTGCCTCCAGAGAAAACACCCCAAAAGTTGGATACAAGCCCCCAACAAATAATAACGGTGAGGTAAGAAGAAAAGACAAACGTAAGAATGAACTAGGAATTTAGCAAAGAGAGGCCCACTGACTAATAGCAGAATATAGTAAGATGACTTATACGGTCAGCAAAAACCCTATCAAAAATATCCACGCTGGATATTCAAGAACCCCCGAACCGTCTAACGGCCCGGGGGGAGAATACCAGCCCCCTAGAGCTTCCAGCAAAATCAGGAATCCCATTTAGTACAAGCTGGACAAAAAATAAGAGCAATACAAATTACCAAAAAACAAGGAAGCAGGACTTAGCTTAATTTTGCATGAACCAGGACCAGCAGACAGGAGCAAACAGAAAGGACTGATTACAACGATGCCAGGCACCAGACTAAGAATTCAGGAAGTTCATATAGCAACACCCCTGGACTAACGACCCAGGTGGGTGCCAAACTAGGGAAAGACAATCTCAGAGTCATACCACTAGTGACCACAAGAGGGAGCCAAAAAAGTCTAATTCACAACAGTACCCCCCCTTTAAGGAGGGGTCACCGAACCCTCACCAAGACCACCAGGGCGATCAGGATGAGCAGCGTGAAAGGCACGAACTAAATCGGCCGCATGCACATCAGAGGCAACCACCCAGGAATTATCCTCCTGACCATAGCCCTTCCACTTGACCAGATACTGAAGCCTCCGTCTGGAGAGACGAGAATCCAAGATTTTCTCCACCACGTACTCCAACTCGCCCTCAACCAACACCGGAGCAGGAGGCTCAACAGAAGGAACCACAGGTACAACGTACCGCCGCAACAAAGACCTATGGAACACGTTGTGAATGGCAAACGACACCGGAAGATCCAAGCGAAAGGACACAGGATTAAGGATTTCCAATATCTTGTAAGGACCGATGAAGCGAGGCTTGAATTTAGGAGAGGAGACCTTCATAGGAACAAATCGAGAAGACAGCCATACCAAATCCCCAACACGAAGTCGGGGACCCACACCGCGGCGGCGGTTGGCAAAACGCTGAGCCTTCTCCTGTGACAACTTCAAGTTGTCCACCACATGATTCCAAATCTGCTGCAACCTATCCACCACAGAATCTACCCCAGGACAGTCAGAAGGCTCCACATGTCCCGAGGAAAAACGAGGATGGAAACCAGAGTTGCAGAAAAATGGCGAGACCAAAGTAGCGGAACTAGCCCGATTATTAAGGGCAAACTCAGCCAACGGCAAGAAGGTCACCCAATCATCCTGATCCGCAGAAACAAAACACCTCAAATAAGCCTCCAAAGTTTGATTAGTTCGCTCCGTTTGTCCATTAGTCTGAGGATGAAAGGCAGACGAAAACGACAAATCAATGCCCATTTTAGCACAAAAGGATCGCCAGAACCTGGAAACAAACTGGGATCCTCTGTCAGACACGATATTCTCAGGAATGCCGTGTAAACGAACCACATTCTGAAAGAACAAAGGAACCAGATCGGAAGAGGAAGGCAGCTTAGGCAAAGATACCAAATGGACCATCTTGGAAAAGCGATCACATACCACCCAGATGACAGACATGCCCTGAGACACCGGAAGATCTGAAATGAAATCCATGGAAATGTGTGTCCAAGGCCTCTTCAGGACAGGCAAGGGCAAGAGCAACCCGCTGGCACGAGAACAGCAAGGCTTAGCTCGAGCACAAGTCCCACAGGACTGCACAAATGACCGCACATCCCGCGACAAGGAAGGCCACCAAAAGGACCTAGCCACCAAATCTCTGGTGCCAAAAATTCCCGGATGCCCTGCCAACACCGAGGAATGAACCTCGGAAATGACTCTGCTGGTCCATTTAACAGGAACAAACAGTCTGTCAGGTGGACAAGAGTCAGGTCTACCAGCCTGAAATCTCTGCAACACACGTCGCAAATCCGGAGAAATGGCTGACAAGATTACTCCCTCTTTAAGAATACCAACTGGTTCTGCGACTCCAGGAGAGTCAGGCACAAAGCTCCTTGAAAGAGCATCAGCCTTCACATTCTTTGAACCTGGTAAATACGAGACCACAAAGTCAAAACGGGAGAAAAACAATGACCAGCGGGCCTGTCTAGGATTCAGGCGTTTAGCAGACTCGAGATACATCAGATTTTTGTGATCAGTCAAGACCACCACACGATGCTTAGCACCCTCGAGCCAATGACGCCACTCCTCAAATGCCCACTTCATGGCCAGCAACTCCCGATTGCCAACATCATAATTCCGCTCAGCAGGTGAAAACTTCCTAGAGAAAAAAGCACATGGTCTCATTACAGAGCAACCAGGGCCTCTCTGCGACAAAACGGCCCCTGCCCCAATCTCAGAAGCATCCACTTCAACCTGAAAGGGAAGTGAGACATCAGGCTGGCACAAAACAGGCGCTGAAGTAAACCGGCGCTTGAACTCTTGGAAAGCCTCCACAGCTGCAGGAGCCCAGTTAGCAACATCAGAACCTTTCTTGGTCATATCCGTCAAAGGTTTAACAACGCTAGAAAAATTAGCGATAAAACGACGGTAGAAGTTAGCAAAGCCCAAGAACTTCTGAAGACTCTTAACTGACGTGGGTTGAGTCCAATCATGAATAGCTCGGACCTTGACTGGGTCCATCTCCACCGCAGAAGGGGAGAAAATAAAACCCAAAAAGGGAACCTTCTGTACTCCAAAGAGACACTTTGAGCCCTTAACAAACAAAGCATTCTCACGCAAAACCTGAAACACCATGCTGACCTGCTCTACATGCGAGTCCCAATCATCAGAAAAAAACAGAATATCATCCAGATAAACAATCATAAATTTATCCAGATACTTCCGGAAAATATCATGCATAAAGGACTGAAACACTGAAGGAGCATTAGAGAGCCCAAAAGGCATCACCAAGTACTCAAAATGACCTTCGGGCGTATTAAATGCAGTTTTCCATTCATCTCCTTGCTTAATGCGCACAAGGTTGTACGCACCACGAAGATCTATCTTGGTGAACCACTTGGCACCTTTAATCCGGGCAAACAAGTCCGACAACAGAGGCAAAGGATACTGAAATTTAACAGTGATTTTATTCAGAAGCCGATAGTCAATACAAGGTCTCAAAGATCCGTCCTTCTTGGCCACAAAAAAGAATCCCGCACCAAGAGGGGAAGAGGATGGACGGATATGCCCCTTCTCCAGAGATTCCTTGATATACGAACGCATTGCGGTATGCTCAGGTACAGACAGATTAAATAATCTTCCCTTAGGAAATTTACTACCCGGAATCAAATCTATAGCGCAGTCACAGTCCCTATGAGGAGGAAGAGCACTGGACCTGGACTCGCTGAATACATCCTGATAATCAGACAAATACTCAGGAACTTCCGAAGGAGTAGAGGAAGCAATAGACACCGGTGGGGAATCACCATGAATTCCCTGACAGCCCCAACTTGACACAGACATTGCCTTCCAATCCAAGACTGGATTATGGGTCTGTAACCATGGCAGACCCAAAACGACCAAATCATGCATTTTATGCAGAACAAGAAAACGAATCACCTCCCGATGTTCAGGAGTCATACACATGGTTACCTGTGTCCAAAACTGCGGTTTATTTTCCGCCAATGGCGTAGCATCAATACCTCTAAGAGGGATAGGATTTACCAATGGCTCAAGAACAAAACCACAGCGCTTGGCAAATGACAGATCCATAAGACTCAGGGCAGCACCTGAATCCACAAACGCCATAACAGGGTAGGAAGACAATGAGCAAATTAAAGTCACAGACAAAATAAATTTAGGTTGCAAATTACCAATGGCGACAGGGCTAACAACCCTTGTAAGGCGTTTAGAGCATGCTGATATAACATGTGTAGAATCACCACAGTAAAAACACAACCCATTCTGCCGTCTATGATTTTTCCATTCATTTCTAGTCTGAATTCTATCACATTGCATTAAATCAGGTGTTTGTTCAGACAACACCACCAGAGGATTAGCAGTTTTGCGCTCCCGCAAACGCCTGTCAATTTGAATAGCCAGCGCCATGGAATCATTCAGACTTGTAGGAATGGAGAAACCCACCATCACATTCTTAATGGCTTCATAAAGGCCATTTCTGAAATTTGCGGCCAGAGCACACTCATTCCACCGAGTAAGCACGGACCATTTCCGAAATTTTTGGCAATACACTTCAGCTTCATCCTGGCCCTGAGAAATAGCCAGCAAGGCTTTTTCTGCCTGAATTTCAAGATTGGGTTCCTCGTAAAGCAATCCGAGCGCCAGAAAAAACGCATCAATATTCGCCAATGCCGGATCTCCTGGCGCTAGCGAGAAAGCCCAATCCTGAGGGTCGCCCCGCAAGAAAGAGATAACAATTTTAACTTGCTGAGCTGAGTCTCCAGACGAACGGGGTCTCAGAGAAAGAAACAATTTACAATTATTCCTGAAATTCCTAAACTTAAATCGATCTCCAGAGAACAGTTCAGGAATAGGTATTTTAGGTTCAGACATAGGACTACTGGTAACAAAATCTTGTATGCCCTGCACACGAGCAGCAAGCTGGTCCACACTTGTAATCAGAGTCTGGACATTCATGTCTGCAGCAAGCTTAAGCCACTCAGAGGTAAAGGGGAGGAAGAAAGAGAGGAAAAAAAAAAAAACTCAGAATTTCCTTTCTTATTATCCCACTTCTGCAATGCATTAAACATTCAACTTAGGCCTGGCATACTGTTATGACCCCAATGGCAGAGGGTCTCTGCAATAAATACCAAGTCTGCAAACACAAAAAATCAGCTCATAGGGCAGTGGTAACTGGGCTGACCGTATAGCTAATCCAAGCACCACAAATAGCAGCAGCCGGGGAACGTGCCTACGTTGGTTCTAGACGTCTCGCGCCAGCCGGAGAACTAACTAACCCTAGAAGGGAAAAGATAGACCTTTCTTGCCTCCAGAGAAAAGACCCCAAAAGTTGGATACAAGCCCCCAACAAATAATAACGGTGAGGTAAGAAGAAAAGACAAACGTAAGAATGAACTAGGAATTTAGCAAAGAGAGGCCCACTGACTAATAGCAGAATATAGTAAGATGACTTATACGGTCAGCAAAAACCCTATCAAAAATATCCACGCTGGATATTCAAGAACCCCCGAACCGTCTAACGGCCCGGGGGGAGAATACCAGCCCCCTAGAGCTTCCAGCAAAATCAGGAATCCCATTTAGTACAAGCTGGACAAAAAATAAGAGCAATACAAATTACCAAAAAACAAGGAAGCAGGACTTAGCTTAATTTTGCATGAACCAGGACCAGCAGACAGGAGCAAACAGAAAGGACTGACTACAACGATGCCAGGCACCAGACTAAGAATTCAGGAAGTTCATATAGCAACACCCCTGGACTAACGACCCAGGTGGGTGCCAAACTAGGGAAAGACAATCTCAGAGTCATACCAGTAGTGACCACAAGAGGGAGCCAAAAAAGTCTAATTCACAACAGTAGACGTAGTGATGGAGGGTTAGACTCTGGTCAGTTGCTAGTCTCGACTGTAAGTGGGTCTAATGACCGCACCAACCGTGGGTGGCGACCCTGGAGAGAAAGGTCGATTAAAGAGACAAACTTGACTAAAGGTTTGGTGACACAGACAGACTGTGATTTAAGGGCCAAAGCTCAAGGCCTACATGTTGACCGCTGGGGGCGGGGTAAACTCAACAACTGGATGGTTGTGTGTGATGCTCAAAACCGACTGAGACGGTTCTCTCGACTGGTGGGGCAAAGTAACATGCGTGACATATCTCGTGACCCCACGTGTATGACAGGTGTTCAACCCCACAAGCTTGAACAGAGGGGGGGGGTATGTGATGTAGTGACCCCTGTAACAGGTAGGGGGCGCTGCATGGTCTCCCCGTATGTGCACGGAGTCGTGTTGAGGCCGTGAGAATCGACCTGCAGTGATGTCAGGATCACGTGACCAGCCCAGGTGATCCATTACTGTGGGTGTGCTTACGGGTACATAATGTGGCCAGGGTGTGGGTCACATGGTTCCTGTGTGGTTCCGGTGTGGATCCTGTGTGGATCCTGTGTGGATCCTGTGTGGTTCCGGTGTGGGTCCTGTGTGGATCCTGTGTGGTTCCTGTGTGGTTCCAGTGTTTGGATCTGAATAGTCCAAGTGCAAGGTCCTGGAAGCCTGTGTTGGAAGACCTGGGAGGAGGCTTCCTGGAAGCACATGGTTTGGACCTGGTGGCCTGTGGTGTTGGACTAAGTCCTGAATAGCACCCAGACAGGCCACATGCCTCTGTGGTTGGACGGTCCCAGGTGGGATGGACGTTCTGAAGACCACAGCGCGATCATGGTCCTGGACAGTCTGTGTTAGAAGCTCCTGTGAGTGGAGTCTTCTTGGAGCACCTGAGAGACTGTGGACCTGGATGATCGGTGATCGGTGTTGGGGAAGCTACCGTCCTTCGGTGGCTCTGGACTGACTGATGTGTGCCGGCCAGGCAAGTTGGTGAACCCCGTAAGGCAGTTTCCCCAGGAGAGAGGACTGACAAGGAGTCAGCAGATGGAGCAGGAGCTCCCATAAGGTACCTCCATAAACTGTCGGTGCTTGTAACATGAACTGTGTGGTAACCCACGGCAACTGGTCAGTGAGAACCAGCGTGTTTAGTTGCCACAGAATAAGGGCCTGAAACTGGAAGTGATGTCCTGGTTCAGTATGTAAATGAACTGCTCGTGGTATGGTTTATGAGGCATAATAAACCGTGTGGACTGTTTTGTTTTAAAAACCCGTGCCCGTGTGCTGAATATCGCGGCCAAGCGAGTGTCCCCCAACACACTCAGTAGGAATAGTCTTACAGGATGCCATACGGATTACATACGGAGGATGCCATGCGCAAAATATGCTGACACACCCTGCCTACGGATGACATACGGATCACTATTTTGGGAACATTTCTGCGTATTACGGCCGTAATAAATGGACCGTATTTACATACGCTGAGTGTGACGCCGGCCTTACACTAATTAACCGCTTCAGTGAACACTGTAAAAAATAAAACTAAAAAATGAGGCAAAAAACTTTGTTTTTTCATCATACCGCCGAACAAAAAGTGGAATTAAAAGCAATCAAAAAGACGAATGTAAATAAAATAAAAATGGTATAGCTCAAAACATCAACTTGTGCAGCAAAAAACAAGCCGCCATAAAGCTCCATCACTTTAAAAATTAAAAATGTTCTAGCTCTCAGAATAAAGCAGTGCAAAACTATTAATATTTGCTATAAAATGGTATTTATAGTGTAAATGCGCCAAAACATAAAAAAATTATATAAATGTGGTATCATTGGAATCGTACTGAAACGAACAATAAAGCTGCCATATCACTTATACCACAAGGTGAATAGCATAAAAAGCCCCAAAAAGCAATTCCTGAATTGCTTCTTTTTGTTCATTCTGCCTCCAAAAATTGGAATAGAAAGCGATCAAAAAGCATTATGTGATCGAATATGATACCAATAAAAGTAAACTCATTCTGCAAAAAACAAGCTGTAATATGACTCTGTCGGCAGAAATATGGTAAAATTATAGCTTTCAAATATGGCGATTCAATAACTTTTTTTTTTTTTTTTTGCAAAAAAAGGGTCTTTTACTGTGTGACAGCAGCCAAAACACAAAAAAGCGATATTAATTTGGTATTGCTATAATGGCACCTACCGAAAGAATAAAGTCGTCCACTCACTTATACTACACGAGAAACAGCCTAAAAAATAAATAAAACCAATTTTTCACCTGCCGTTGATTTGTTAATTCTGCCTCACAAAGATCTCATTAAAGCTTGGCACACATTTATGCTGCGTTCTGCGCTGAGCACCTACACCGGATTTTCCGTGTAAATATCTGAAATACGTGATTCAAATGGAACCTCCAGCTGAATATTTTCTATAATGATGCAGATGGGGCTACTATGGACCCCGTCTGTCCTATGATCCGGCGGTGTCTGTCTTTTGAACCCTGTCTGTCCTATGATCTGGCGGTGTCCATCTTTTGAAGCGTGCATAAAAGTGCGATCGGCCATAGTTTAGTGTATCTCCGTGGAAAAGGACACCTGAACAGAGACAGGACAGAGTCCAGATTAACTCTGCTGCCTCATTATAGTGTCACGATTTGACACAACCCAACGGGGGGTCGGTCAGCAGACAGCGCAACACACACATAACAGGATGGTATAGGGGAGAGGAAGGCCCAACCGATATGGAAATGGGGGATGGTCATCACCTGAGCTCAAACTTGAGCCTGTCCCTGCACTCCCCTAATGCCCTAAGTGGGTCATTCCTCCCCACCGCCATCAGAAACCTCATCCTTTGCTGTCACCTAGCACTGCCCGGGCTAATGCACTGGCTGGCAAGGGGCACAAGTTTCAACACTGCAGATAGTACCACACAGGGGACAGTGACAAACCTGAAAGGGACAAGGAATAAACACAACACTTAGCTTCCAGACACCGCTGCCAAGCTCCACACCACAGATGACACAAACAGGACTCCAAACACCAGAAGTAGCTGACAGCAGAGAGCTGCAACTGCAAGTCTGGTCTCCATAGAGAAACTATCACCAACAGTCAGCTGATACATCAGGAGTGGTCACTACCCACATCAGCTGACCCAGCAACTCTGCAGTTACAGCAGATTGCCTCAGGGGAAAAAGTGACATTAACCCTTGCTGGTCCTGAAAGGAAAAAAACTACATTTAAAACTGAGTGGAACCAGAGCTGCCACAAATCCAAAAATGGATTGTGACATATAGTGAATGGCTCTATCAGGGTTTCATCTGAATCACGTCATTTGAAGATTTAGATGGAAATTCCAAACTAAGTGTTCAGTGTAGAGCACATGATACACATGATCCAAAATGTTATGTAAAATGTTCCCAACAAAAGCTTCAAATCAATCCACAAAAAAGCAAATCCCCATGAACGTCTGTCATCTGCCAATGAAAATATAGGGGGCTTTCACATTACTGGTAGTTCAAAGGCTTTGGAAAAACGCTATGGCTCCTCGCTCCTCAAAATAAATTAATCAAATTCTGCACTTTCCAAATATAAATGCCCCTCCCTCTGAGCCCCACAGTGTGACAAAACCACATTTAGCGTCCACCTGTTTGGCATTTGTGTAGTGATGAGAGATTGCCTAACTTACGGGTGCATGTCTCCAGAAGCAAAGCACGAGCTGGGCATAATGTACTGGACACTACAATGTATGCGCACTACAATAGCAGATTTGCAATTTTCACTCGGCAACATTCACTGCTGCTTGTTTTTGGAAAACACCCATAGAGTCAAATCGTCACTACAACTGTAGATAAATTCCCAATTTCCAAAATTGGGTCACTTGAGGGAGATTCTGCTCTTCTAGCACTTAGCAGCTCTGTTTATTGAGTGCGCAAGGTATTCTAGGAAAATCTGTGCTCCAGGAGGCAAATAGCGCTTTGTCCCTCCTGAGTCTCGTCGTGTGGCTAAGCAGAACTTTACAGCCATACATGAGGTATTTACACATTTAGTAGAAATTGTGTGACAAATTTTTGGTGCCATTTTTACCAATTTGTCCTTGTGAAAATGTTTGTGATGAAAATGTAATTATTGGGGGCGTGGCCTGGACTGCTATGGCATAGGTTGTGCGGTGCTGGAGCTCCTGAGGAAAATCCTCTATAATGAACTAAAATCGCCTAAAAAACGTTTTTATTGTCAAATCTTTAGTTGGATCTTATCCAGTGCCTCATCTGTGTCACTATGATCCGGAAATTATGTTAATTTTACCACATAAATTTTAGAAATCAGCCCTAGGAAAGTTTGGGCCTTCAAACTACAGGTTTGAGGTAATCCAGCCTCAGGAAGCTAATACCTTCTAACAAGCGGCTAAGCTAATAAGCCAAAGGACCTGAGGTAAAAAACATCAGATTTTATTATAAACTCCCTCTCTGGCTTTGGTAGTGAGGAGGAGGGAAGTGACAGCTACAGGCACACACTGTGGAGCGGTCTCTGCACGGCTGCTGCTCCCTCCCCTATTGCCTTGGGATATACCGCCCTGTGCTCATTAGCATAAAGTGCTAAGCCTCCCTGGATTGAAAGACGGAGGCAGAAGAAAGCGATCCAGAAGCATCGGGGGAAGACCCGCAGTGACGTGATATTAGCTCCACACAGAAGCCGATGCTGACACTCCCCCGGACCTTGGAACAAAAGGCGGGAAAAGATGGCCGCCATTTTATTGGTGGACGGCAACAGATTAGAAGGCGCGAGAGACCAGCGTACACCAGCGACAGCAAAGAAGATCTGTGCTGGTCAACACATCGCAGGCACCGGATCCAAGCACCACCGGACTCAAACAGCGGTAAGTTCCGGCCCCCTGCTGGGAACGAAAATACACCAGCGGTCCAGCGAGGAAGACAGCGACGACCGACGGCTCCCATGCAGGACAACGGTGGAACCACGCAGACAGCCATCTCTGCAGGAGCGACAGGAAGACTCCGGTGCAGCATAAACTGCTGTTGAAACAGCTAGGAGCCCTGCAGGGCTCACAAAGCAAAAGAGCTGTAGCCTACTATATCAGTCTCTTGCAGGATCTAATCCAGGTAACTGGCTATTTTAGTGAAGCTGACTGGGAAGTCCTAAATCCAGTCATATTATTTGGAGAGTTTTATTTCTACCCTGGTTCCTTCCTTATTAGCACATGTCTCTAGGAGAACAATCAGTTCTTGAAAGATACTTGTTTGTTTTGGGCAATTAACCTGCACACTTTAACTAACAAACACAAAGTGTTATATAAGCATGCTCTGTTAGGAAAAATCTATTTGTATGCCCCAGTGATTAATCTGCACTTTTTAATTCTCAGGTGCTAGGTATTATCTAAGCATATTCTTCTGTAATTACTGTGAAACTATATACGCCACCTGTTGACACAGCTAATTGCTTGTTTATATTCGGATGATTGCTATTACCACACTCACAGGGGTAGTTCCATAGTTGCTCCCCTTTTGCATCTTGAGACCACTTTGTGGGGATTTTTTATTTCACAGGGCTAGCCTCACCAGGATTATCCTGAGATCAACATAGAGGACATTGTCTACAATTCCAGCTTTGCTTGGGGCTACTATTTGTGGAAAATCTTTAATCTTTATTCTGAGACCGTCCTAGTAGACACTCTCTGCAAATCAGGCTATTGCTTGGGGATAACAATGAGCAAGAACTCGTCTAAACCCCAATTCTTAAACATGGCCTCATCTATACCTCAAAAACCCCAAAGGTACAAAGGGTCTGGGCACAATCCATCAAAGGATTTAATAACCACAATAAGTCCCAATAGATCCAGGTCTCCTTTAAAAGACTATGAGGAATTAGACTATGATAAACTCCCCAATTCAAACAGAGTAAAAAAGAACCTCCCAAACAATTTTGTAGAGATGGACTCATCTACATCTTTAAAGAGGAAAACTCCGGGGGCTATAGGAGAGAAATACGCCACTCCTAATGATTCATCTGACGAGGTCTCAGAGATCTTCTCTCCTAATACAAGCCCCGCCAAGCCAAAGCCAAAAAAAAGTAATCCAAACCCCGACAATAGTCAAGGATTTGATATGAATTCTGTTGGGAAACTTCTGTCTAATTTGACAGAAAAAATGGATAAGTTTGAAAACAGCATGAACGAAAGGTTTGATAAGCAAAATAAAATGTTCAAAGAATCATTATCCCTCCTCAGCAATAGGATGGACACATTTGAAGATAGAATTAAAAAGATAGAAGAGAGGCCAGATAATATATCAAAAGTAAATAACGACATCATCAGAGAGATGCATAAGCTAAACTTAAGGTAGCAGATCTGGAAGACCGGAATCGGAGAAATAACATCAAAATTAGGGGGATTCCTGAGAATATAGGCCCAAATAAATTGGAAGAGTACACCAAGAAGTTATTCAGAAAAATAATCCCTATCCTGACTGATCAAGAACTAGAAATAGACAGAATCCACAGGTTGCGAAAACCACCCACTATTCCTAAAGATCTACCTAGAGACACGTTAATGAGAATCCATTTTTTCAAAACAAAAGAAAAAATTCAAAATTACTTTAAAGAAAATAAAAACTTCCCTGAGCCATTCGGAAAACTTAAATTATATGCCGAACTCTCCAGAGATACAATCGAAGGGAGGAAAGCTTTCCAGAATATCACCATACCTCTCAGAGACAATGAGATCTCTTATAAGTGGGGATTCCCGCTAAAATTACTAGTAAATTACAGAGGCAATGTTATCGCCCTAAACTCCCCAGAGGAAGGCAGGGACTTCTTAAAATCCATCAATATCCCATTATATTCACGACACAAAGTTCACCCTGATTCTGACAGCAAGACATGAAAGGGTTTTGATATATTTATATTGAGTAATCTAAATGGGAAAACACCCGGGTACAATGCAATACCTTACCCTAGGATGTCTAACTATTCTATTAATTTGTTATTGTTAGTAACGAGTTTATGTATTTAATATATTGAGTTTATGTTCATCAACAAAGAGGATGTTGCTCAGGAGCGAGTAACACGGACTTTTTCCCCCCAACAGGTGAACTCAGGCTCACCGCAGTGGACCACTGCAAGTGGACATTACAGTTTATTGTTTATTGTTCTTACTCTTATTTAACGTTTATAGGTTTGTTAATCCTCACAGGTTTGCTTGTACACAATGAGTCTAAAATTATTATCTTACAACTTAAGAGGTTTAAATAGCCCACACAAAAGACACACCCTTTGGAGAGAACTAATTAAAAGCCATGCCGAAATAATTTGTATACAGGAATCCAAATTCAAACACACAGATAACCCAAAATTTTCGCATAAAAACTTCCCATATATCTACAAGTCTGACAACTAGTGTTGAGCGATACCTTCCGATATTGGAAAGTATCGGTATCGGAAAGTATCGGCCGATACCGTCAAAATATCGGATCTAATCCGATACCGATACCCGATCCCAATGCAAGTCAATGGGACGAAAATATCGGAATTAAAATAAACCCTTTATAAACTTGTAGGTTCATTCTACATGAAGGAAAACAACTAAGAATAATGTAGGATGTATTGGGGGACGTGGCGGAGACATTAAAGGCACAGAGGTTTAGCCCAATGTAATAGAATAGCAGGATTTTGGTTTTTTTTTTATGACGTTCGGCGTTAGAAAGATTTTGACTATGTTAATTTTTTTTTTATTTTGTCAGATATTGATGTTTCACTACTTCCACGCCCTTCACCTTCTTTTTTACTTCTCCCACACTTTCTTCTTCATTATCCTCATCATCAGCTTCTTTGACATCAACTTCTTCACCTTATTCATCTTCTTCTTCATCTTCTACCTATTATTTTTTTGGTTACATTGTTCATATTCTTTTTATTTTACTATTATCTTCATCATATTCTACTTCTTCATCATATTCTTATTTGTGACAGGCATTCCCGTAGTTGTTATCTATAAAAGTTTGAAGATTACACCTTCCGTTCTGCCTGTCACAAAACAGTTACATTTGTCCGCGTTCAGTTTGGCCTGCAGCATCAGGCTTTATCCAGGGGCACCACGAGGAGGAACGGACTCACCCCCATACACTGCTTAGTCTTCTTCTGCTTATAATTTAGATAATATTTTTTGCTCTGATATTTAGTGTTATGCTTAATGTTCTTCTGCTCTTTGTTCTGCAGCCTCTTGTTCTTCTGCTTCTCGGTCTTCCAGGTCGTCGTCGTCTCCAGGGTCGTCGTCTCCGGGGTCGTCGTCATCGGGGTGGTCTTCAGGGTCGTCGTCTCCGGGGTCGTCATCATCGGGGTGGTCTTCAGGGTCATCGTCTCCAGGGTCGTCGTCATCACGGTGGTTGTCGTCTCTGGTGTCGTCGTCATCTTAGGGGTGGTCTTCCGGGTCATCGTGTTTAGTCTCTTGAACTTGGAAATGTAGCAGAAGGTACAAGAAGGCTGAGAAAATGCCGAGAACCAGCTGATGGAACTGGAACTCGGATGGCTACCCGAAGGTCCAAGAGCCAATGGAACTACCGAGGACCAGCTGACGTTACTGGAACCCGGTTACTAAGCAGGAGGTACCCGTGCTTGAAAGCACTACCAAGGACCACCTGATGTTGGTGGAACTCGGATACCCAGAGGGAGGCACCTAAGCCAAAGGCTCTGCCCGGAACCAGCTGATGGTACTGGAACCAGGATGGGGAGCAGAAGGTACAAGAGCAAAAGACAGTGCCGAGAACCAGCTGACGGTGCTGGAACCCGGATGGGTAGCCAAAGGTCCAAGAGCCAATGGAACTACCGAGGACCAGCTGACGTTACTGGAACCCGGTTACTAAGCAGGAGGTACCCGTGCCTGAAAGCACTACCAACGACCACCTGACGTTGGTGGAACTCGGATACCCAGAGGGAGGCACCTAAGCCAAAGGCTCTGCCCGGAACCAGCTGACGGTACTGGAACCAGGATGGGGAGCAGAAGGTACAAGAGCAAGTGTCTGCGTGGCTTTTGCAGGACACGATGCCGGCTGCACAGCAGGGGAACAGCTGGCGGTGCTGAACCCCACTGACACATTGGCTGGTGTTTTTCTCTGTGCAGCTAGCAGTACCGGGCCCCAACTGGCGGTGTTAGAGCCCGGGGTCAGCAGGAGGAGGAGAGGGAGCAGAGTGTAGGCCGAAGCCTGCACTGGCGGCAGCTTTGGGTCTGTTGTGCCTGCGTGGCAGTTGCAGGACACGTTGCCGGCTGCACAGCAGGGGAACAGCTGGCGGTGCTGAACCCCACTGACACATTGGCTGGTGTTTTTCTCTGTGCAGCTAGCAGTACCGGGCCCCAACTGGCGGTGTTGGAGCCCGGGCTCTGCAGGGGGAGCAGAGTGTAGGCCGAAGCCTAATTGAACCAATTTCAAAGGTAACCTTTAACCCCCCCTCAGGGGTTACAAAGTAGAAGAGCCACAGCTTATGCAGCAGTAGTGCTGCACAAGTCAAAGGTTGCTCTTTTAATTTTGCTCCTTGCACACGCTGAATGAAACACGTATAACATTTAGCCCTTTATACAGTCAAACTGTGTTGGAGGCGCGAGTTCCCTTTGTAATGAGACGCAGCACAGATGTCAAGAATCCCACCTTGGTGCTGGGTGCAGCCTCCTGAGCGTTGTTATTTGCTGTACAGGAGTCTGCGCTGTCGTGTTATCCCCTGGCCAAGCGCTGTTAGCGCTGCCCATCTTCTGACCTCATTTAATGTCGGCCGGTGCGGTTCGCGATGACCATGAATCCCAGCCCCGCGGTGTCTTAACATTGTTAAAACACTGCGGGGCTGGGATTCATGGCCTGGCGCAGCACATATGTTCGCCTCTCGCACTCGGGCCCTTACACCCGCTTCAGACTGTGCGGCGTCAGCTGATCCCTTATCGCATGCCACGGCCATGAAGCCGCACAGTCTGAAGAAGGCGGAAGGAGATGAGGGACAGGTGAACTGATGCACTGATCATGCCCATCAATCACACCCTCGCAGTCCCAATAAATAAGACACCGAGGGGCGTTGTGTGGGTCAGGGCGGCCGCAGAGGCGCAGGCAGCCAAACAATGATGCCAGAAGACGGGCAGCGCTACCAAGGGGGTTGCAGCGTGTCATTACAAAGGAAAGTCACACCTCCGGGACGGTTAAATGGTCACACAGAGGACACATTTCAGACGTGTTTTCAGTTCCACATGTGCGAGGAGAATACGTTTATGAGCCACCTTGCACACATGCAGCATTACCGCTGTACAAGGTGGCTGTAAAACGTACAAACGCCTGGGGGAGGGGGGACAGGTTCCCTTCAATTTCAGTTCTGGTGTCTGCGTGGCTTTTGCAGGACACGATGCCGGCTGCACAGCAGGGGAACAGCTGGCGGTGCTGAACCCCACTGACACATTGGCTGGTGTTTTTCTCTGTGCAGCTAGCAGTACCGGGCCCCAACTGGCGGTGTTAGAGCCCGGGGTCAGCAGGAGGAGGAGAGGGAGCAGAGTGTAGGCCGAAGCCTGCACTGGCGGCAGCTTTGGGTCTGTTGTGCCTGCGTGGCAGTTGCAGGACACGTTTGCCGGCTACACAGCAGGGGAACAGCTGGCGGTGCTGAACCCCACTGACACATTGGCGAGGTGTTTGGCTCTGTGCAGCCAGCACTTCCGGACAGCAACTAACGGTGTTGGAGCCCGGGCTCTGCAGGCGGAGCAGAGTGTAGGCCGAAGCCTAATTGAACCGATTTTAAAAGTAACCTTTAACCCCCCCTCAGGGGTGAAAAACTACAAGAGCCACAGCTTGGGCAGCAGTAATGCTGCACAAGTGAAAGGTTGCTCTTTTAATTTTGCTCCTTGCACACGCTGAAAGGAACACGTACAACATTTAGGCCCTTACACAGTCAAACTGTTTTGGAGGCATGAGTTCCCCTCGTAAGGAGACGCAGCACAGCTTGCAAAAATGCCACCTTGGTGCTTTGCGCGGCCTCCTGAGCATCGTTATTTGTTGCACAGGAGTCTGCGCTGTCGTGTTATCCCTTGGCCTTGCGCTGTTAGTGCTGCCCGTCCTCTGACATCATTTGATGTCGGCCGGTGCGGTTCGCGATGCCCATGAATCCCAGCCCCGCAGTGTCTTGACATAGTTAAAACACTGCGGGGCTGGGATTAATGGCCTGGCGCAGCACATATGTTCGCCTCTCACACTCGGGTCCTTACACCTGCTTCAGACTATGCGGCGTCAGCTGATCCCTTATCGCATGCCACGGCCATGAAGCCGCACAGTCCGAAGAAGGCGGAAGGAGAGGAGGGACAGGCGAACTGATGCACCGTTCATGCCCGTCAATCACACCCTCGCAGTCAAAATAAATAAGACACCGAGGGGCGTTGTGTGGGGCAAGGCGGCCGCAGAGGCGCACCCAGCCAAACAATGATGCCAGAAGACGGGCAGCGTTACCAAGGAGCTTGTTGCGTGTCAATACAAAGGAAAATCACACCTGAGGGACGTTTTAATGGTCACAGAGGACACATTTTAGACGTGTTCAGTTCCACAAGTGCAAGGAGAATAAGTTTCTGAGCCACCTTGCACACATGCAGCATTACTGCTGTACAAGGTGGCTGTAAAACATAGAAACACCTGGGGGAGGGGGGACAGGTTCCCTTCAATTTCAGTTCTTGTGTCTGCGTGGCGGTCGCAGGACACGTTGCCGGCTACACAGCAGGGGAACAGCTGGCGGTGCTGAACCCCACTGACACATTGGCTGGTGTTTTTCTCTGTGCAGCTAGCACATCTGGGCCAAAACTGGCGGTGTTAGAGCCCAGGGTCAGCAGGAGGAGCAGGGGGAGCGGAGTGTAGGCCGAAGCCTGCACTGGAGCAAGTTGAAAGGAAACCTGTAACCCCCCCCCCCCCAGGCGTTTGTAGCTGAAAGAGCCATTGTGTACAGTACTAATGCTGGAAAAGGTAAACTTAGCTCTTTTAATTATGGTCCTTGCACATGCTGAACCTAACACTTATGAAATGTGTCCCCTCACAGCGTTAAACCGTCCGGTAGGTGGAACTTTCCTTTGTCGTGTGACGCAGCACAGCCATCATTTTTACCCCCTTGGCGCCGTGCGCCGCCTCCTCAGCGTTGTTTGAATCTGTCCCGGAGCCTGCGCTGTTAGGTTAGCCCTTGGCCATGCACACATGTTGCGCTGCCCGTCTTCTGACATCATTTGGTGTCAGGCTGGCTGCGCCTGTGCGGGTGCGCTGGCCGAGATCCCGCCTCGCAGTGCCGTCTAATGTAATCCCACCGCGGGCCTGGGATCCGTGGCCATGCGCAGTGCATATCCTCGCCTCTCACTCCCCTCCCTACGGCTTCTTCAGACTGTGCGGTGTCACGGCCGTGGCATGCTATTAGGGATCAGCTGACACCGCACAGTCTGAAGAAGCCGTAGGGAGGGGAGTGAGAGGCGAGGATATGCACTGCGCATGGCCACGGATCCCAGGCCCGCGGTGGGATTACATTAGACGACACTGCGAGGCGGGATCTCGGCCAGCGCACCCGCACAGGCGCAGCCAGCCTGACACCAAATGATGTCAGAAGACGGGCAGCGCAACATGTGTGCATGGCCAAGGGCTAACCTAACAGCGCAGGCTCCGGGACAGATTCAAACAACGCTGAGGAGGCGGCGCACGGCGCCAAGGGGGTAAAAATGATGGCTGTGCTGCGTCACACGACAAAGGAAAGTTCCACCTACCGGACGGTTTAACGGTGTGTGGGGACACATTTCATAAGTGTGAGGTTCAGCATGTGCAAGGAGCACCACGAAAAGAGGCACTTTTTCCCTTTGCATCATTACTGCTGCACAAGGTAGCTCCTTCAGTAACAAACGCCTGGGGGGGGGGACAGGTTCCCTTAAATTTAACTTGTTGTGCCTGCGTGGCGGTCGCAGTACACGTTGCCGTATACACAGCAGGGGAACAGCTGGCGGTGCTGAACCCCACTAACACATTGGCGAGGTGTTTGGCTCTGTGCGTACAGCACTTCTGGACGGCAACTAGCGGTGTTGTAGCCCAGGGACAGGTGGAGGAGGTAGGAGGAGGTAGGAGGGATTGCCACACACACAGCTGGGGAACAGCTGACGTTACTGAACCCCAATAACAGAGGAGGGACTGTTGGGACTGTGCGGACAGCACTTCTGGACGGCAACTAGCGGTGTTGGAGCCCAGGGACAGGTGGAGGAGGAGGAGGTGGAGGAGGTAGGAGGGATTGCCACACACACAGCTGGGGAACAGCTGACGTTACTGAACCCCAATAACAGAGGAGGGACTGTTGGGACTGTGCGGACAGCACTTCTGGACGGCAACTAGCGGTGTTGGAGCCCAGGGACAGGTGGAGGAGGAGGAGGTGGAGGAGGTAGGAGGGATTGCCACACACACAGCTGGGGAACAGCTGACGTTACTGAACCCCAATAACAGAGGAGGGACTGTTGGGACTGTGCGGACAGCACTTCTGGACGGCAACTAGCGGTGTTGGAGCCCAGGGACAGGTGGAGGAGGAGGAGGTGGAGGAGGTAGGTTGAGGTAGGAGGGATTGCCACACACACAGCTGGGGAACAGCTGACGTTACTGAACCCCAATAACAGAGGAGGGACTGTTGGGACTGTGCGGACAGCACTTCTGGACGGCAAATAGCGGTGTTGGAGCCCAGGGACAGGTGGAGGAGGAGGAGGTGGAGGAGGTAGGAGGGATTGCCACACACACAGCTGGGGAACAGCTGACGTTACTGAACCCCAATAACAGAGGAGGGACTGTTGGGACTGTGCGGACAGCACTTCTGGACTGCAACTTGCGGTGTTGGAGCCCAGGGACAGGTGGAGGAGGAGGAGGTGGAGGAGGTAGGAGGGATTGCCACACACACAGCTGGGGAACAGCTGACGTTACTGAACCCCAATAACAGAGGAGGGACTGTTGGGACTGTGCGGACAGCACTTCTGGATGGCAAATAGCGGTGTTGGAGCCCAGGGACAGGTGGAGGAGGAGGAGGTAGGAGGAGGTAGGAGGGATTGCCACACACACAGCTGGGGAACAGCTGACGTTACTGAACCCCAATAACAGAGGAGGGACTGTTGGGACTGTGCGGACAGCACTTCTGGACGGCAACTAGCGGTGTTGGAGCCCAGGGACAGGTGGAGGAGGAGGAGGTGGAGGAGGTAGGAGGGATTGCCACACACACAGCTGGGGAACAGCTGACGTTACTGAACCCCAATAACAGAGGAGGGACTGTTGGGACTGTGCGGACAGCACTTCTGGACGGCAACTAGCGGTGTTGTAGCCCAGGGACAGGTGGAGGAGGAGGAGGTAGGAGGAGGTAGGAGGGATTGCCACACACACAGCTGGGGAACAGCTGACGTTACTGAACCCCAATAACAGAGGAGGGACTGTTGAGACTGTGCAGACAGCACTTCTGGACGGCAACTAGCGGTGTTGGAGCCCAGGGACAGGTGGAGGAGGAGGAGGTAGGAGGGATTGCCACACACACAGCTGGGGAACAGCTGACGTTACTGAACCCCAATAACAGAGGAGGGACTGTTGGGACTGTGCGGACAGCACTTCTGGATGGCAACTAGCGGTGTTGGAGCCCAGGGACAGGTGGAAAAGCAGAGGAACACAATGTAGTCCGAAGCCTGAGAAAGTCGAAAGGGAACTTTTAACCCCCCCCAAGGCGTTTGTAGCTGAAAGAGCCAGCTTGTGCAGCACAAAAGATGCAAAAGGAAAAGGTGGCTCTTTTCATCATGCTCCTTGCAAACACAGAACTAAACACTTACAAAATGTGTCCCCTGAAACCGTGAAACCGTCCCGGAGGTGGGACTTTCCTTCGTAATATGACGCAGCACAGCCGTCATTCCTACCCCCCCGGCGCCGCGCCCCGGCTCCTCAGCGTTGTTTGATTCCGTCCCGGAGCCTGCGCTGTTATGTTATCCCGTGGCCAGGCACACTTAGCGCTGCCCATCTTCTGACATCATTTGGTGTCAGGCTGGCTGCGCCTGTGCGGCCGCGCTGGCCGAGAGCCCGCCTCGCAGTGTCTTCTAATTTAATCCCACTGGGGGCCTGGGATCCATGGCCATGCGCAGTGCATATCCTCGCCTCTCACTCCCCTCCCTACAGCTTCTTAAGACTGTGCGGTGTCACGGCCGTGGCATGCTATTAGGGACCAGCTGACACAGAACAGTCTGAAGAAGCCATAGGGAGATGAGTGAGAGGTGGAGGTTCAGATATGCACTGCGCATGTCCATGGATCCCAGGCCCCCGGTGGGATTAAATCAGAAGACACTGCGAGGCGGGCTCTCGGCCAGCGCGGCCGCACAGGCGCAGCCATCCTGACACCAAATGATGCCAGAAGACGGGCAGCGCTAAGTGTGCCTGGCCACGGGATAACATAACAGCGCAGGCTCCGGGACGGAATCAAACAACGCTGAGGAGCCGGGGCGCGGCGCCGGGGGGGTAGGAATGACGGCTGTGCTGCGTCATATTACGAAGGAAAGTCCCACCTCCGGGACGGTTTTACGGTATCAGTGGACACATTTTATAAGTGTTAAGTTCTGCGTGTGCAAGGAGCTAAACAAAAATAGCTACCTTTTCCTTGTGCAGCATTACTGCTGCACAAGGTGGCTCTTTCAGTAACAAACGCCTTGGGGGGGGGGGGACAGATTCCCTTACATTTCAGTTGTTGTGTCAGCGTGGCGGTCGCAGGACACATTGCCGGCTACACAGCTGGGGATCAGCTGACGTTACTGAAACCCAATAACACTGGGTCGTATGTTTTGACTGTGCAGACAGCACTTCTGAGCCTCAACTGGCGGTGTTGGAGCCCAGGAATTTAAGTTCAGGTGGTAGAAAGATGAACACAACAGGAGACCTGGATAACGTATACAGTGACCTAATTATTTAATCAGGAAGAGGAGTGGCAAATTCCTGCGAGATCCAGGCCTTGTTCATTTTCAGGAAAGTAAGCCGGTCAACGTTATCGGAGGATAGTCGCATGCGACGGTCAGTTAGTACACCACCTGCAGCACTAAAGACACGTTCCGATAATACACTGGCCGCAGGGCAAGACAGCACCTCCAATGCATACTGGCTTAGCTCTGGCCATGTATCCAGCTTTGAGACCCAAAACTTGAAAGGTGAAGAGCCGTCTGGGAGTACAGCAAGAGGGCAAGACATGTAGTCTGTCACCATCTGACGGAACCGTTGCCTCCTGCTGACTGGAGCCGTCTGTGATGGTGTAGACTTTTGTGGCGGGCACAGAAAACTGTGCCACAGTTGGGCCATACTGGTCTTGCCTTGGGCAGAGGCACTGCTTCTGCTCCCTCTTTGTGCAGAGCCTCCACCACTGCCTGGACGCACTGAGCTGCTTTGTAATGCACTAGCAGCACTTCTCTCAGTTGGAATGGAGAAGATGATGGAATTCACCAGTGTGTCTTGGTACTCCCGCATTTTTCGCTCCCGGTTCAACGGTGTGATGAGGCTTTCTACGTTGTCCCGGTAGCGAGGATCGAGGAGGGTGAACACCCAATAATCAGACATGTTGAGAATGTGGGCGATGCGGCGGTCGTTTCTCAGGCACTGCAGCATGTAATCCACCATGTGCTGCAGACTGCCAACTGCCCAAGAAACGCTGTCCCCTGCTGGAGGCGTGATCTCTGCCCGCTCGTCATCACCCCACCCTCGCTGTACACACTGAGTACTGGACAATTGTGTAACTCCCTCCTCTGGACGGATGTCTTCCTCCTCCATTGACTCCTCCTCATCCTCCTCACAAACTGTCCCCTGCCTACGCGTTTGTGAGGAACCACGTGGCGCTGACTGTCCAGAAGATGATGGAAATGCTGAATCCTCATCCTCCACCTCTTCCACAACATCATCCCTTAGCGCTTGCAGTGATTTTTCAAGCAGGCAGATAAGGGGGACAGTCATGCTGACTAGTGCATCATCTGCACTCGCCATCCGCGTGGAATAATCAAAGGGACGCAAAACCTGGCAGACGTCATTCATAGTGGCCCACTCTGTGGTTGTGAAGTCTGTACGGCGCTGAGTGCGACTTCTTTGCGCCTGAAGCAGCTGGTACTCCATTACAGCTTGCTGCTGCTCACACAACCGCTCCAACATATGTAACGTGGAATTCCACCTGGTAGGTAGGTCACATATGATGCGATGTTCCGGCAGGCGGTGTCGGCGCTGCAGAGCCGCAATGCGCGCTTTTGCCGTGCTGGAACGCCGCAAGTGAGCACACTCTAGGCGGACCTTGTGCAGCAGTGCATCAAGATCCGGATAGTCCCTCAAAAAGCCCTGCACGACCAAATTGAGCACATGTGCCAGACATGGGATGTGAGTGAGGTTGCCGAGGCCCAGAGCTGCCACCAGATTTCGGCCATTATCACACACTACCATGCCTGGCTGGAGATTCGCTGGCACAAACCACACATCGCTCTCCTGCTTGATGGCATTCCAGAGCTCCTGCGCTGTGTGGCTTCGATTCCCCAAAAAAATTAATTTCAAGACGGCCTGTTGACGTTTGGCCACGGCTGTGCTCATGTCGGTCGTAACAGGTACACGTTCATCACGGGTCCATGTGGAGGTGGACTGTGACGGCTCCTGCAGCGATGATTCTGAGGAACTGGTGTAAGAGGAGGAGTCAATGCGTACAGAATGGATTCCTGCAATCCTTGGAGTGGGCAGGACATGTCCTGTGCCACTCGCACGGTCTGTACCCGGCTCAACGACATTAACCCAATGGGCAGTGAGGGAAAGGTATCGCCCCTGTCCATGTTGACTGGTCCACGCATCGGTGGTGAGGTGGACCTTGCTACTGACGGCGTTCAGTAGCGCGTGTTTTATGTGTCCCTCCACATGCTTGTGCAGGGCAGGGACGGCTTGCCTGCTGAAGTAAAAGCGGCTGGGCACATTGTACTGTGGGACTGCCAATGACATCAAGTCACGGAAGCTGTCAGTCTCCACCAGCCTGAATGACAGCATTTCCAGTGACAGAAGTTTGGCAATGCCTGCAGTCAGAGCCTGTGCTCGTGGGTGGTTTGACGAGAAAGGCCGCCTTTTCTCCCATGCCTGTACTACCGATGGCTGTATACTGGGCTGGGAGTGTGTGGATGACTAGGAAAGTGGTGCTGCGGGTGGAATTACAGCGGGTCTCTTGACAACAGGGCCAGAGGTTCTTCCACGGCGATCCTGGGAGGAAGCCGAACCAGCTGCGTGTGAGCTGGAGGAAGAGGCAACACGAGCTGAAGAGGTGGTAGCTGCCGCTGTTGGTTGGCCTAGCTCTTCAGTGTGTTTTTCTAACTCCGCCGGGTGCCTGGTGCGCACATGTTTCCACATGTTGGAGGTATTGAGGTTGCTGACATTTCGACCTCTTTTGACTTTGTGATGACACACCTTGCATTTGACATAGCAAATGTCAGCTGCAACTGTGTCAAAAAAGGACCAGGCACTGCAAGTCTTGGGAGCGCCCTTTTTGGCTTTTGGAAGAGACATGCTCCTAACGGGTGCCAAAGCGGAGGCTGCAGGATCTGCAGTCTTCCCCCTCCCTCTCCCTCTTTGGGCCGTACGGGGAATCTCTTCCTCAGAGCTGCTCCCACCACCTTCCTGTCCCTCACGCCAAGATGGGTCAAGGACCTCATCATCTACACTACCCTCTGCCCCCATCTGCTCCTCCTGGGTAGTATCAGCAGCAGAGCACGCACCAGTAAGTGGCACCTGAGTGTCATCTTCAGCTGATGCGGCCTGCGATGTGGTGACCGGAGCCACTGGCCCACCCGCCTCTTCAGAGGAAGAGAGAAAAAGCTGTTGGGCATCACTGCACCCTGCCTCTTCTTCCATTTCTCCAATGCTGCTTGGCTGGCCCCCTGTTTCCAAGCCAAGAGATTCAGAGAACAGAAGTAGAGACGGCTCCTGTCCTGGGCTCTCTGTCTGCCTGGGCAATTTGGCAGGTGGTGAAGAGACAGATGGCTGCTCTCCAGTGCTCTGTGTCTGAGAGGATGTGGCACTAATTGAAGTTGATGCATTAGCTGCCATCCATCCGACAACGGCTTCAATTTGTTCTTCACGCAGCAGCGGTGTACGGCGCTCTGACACAAAGCTGCGCATGAATGACTGTTGCCTGGTGAAAGTGGGTGCTGATGAGTCACCGGTGCCCGCAGCAGGCACAGAATCCCCACGTCCCCTCCCTGCTCCGCGCCCACGCCCACGCCCACGTGCCTTACTCACTGCCTTCTTCATCTTGGTTGACTGATAAAGATAAGCAGAAAAGTACTAACGGCTTTGTGTGCTTATTCCTGAACAACTCCTCCTAACAGGTATAAGAAACACTAATTTTCTAAAGTGTGGACTAGACTTTAATATGAGCTAATGTGGCCTACACAAATGTAAAGTGGTGTAACTGGTGTGTTTGGTGAACTTTATTATTTATTTATTTTTTTGGGGCTGAACTGACAACAGATAGAGCTGCAGTCACACGGAGACCGTGCAGACAGCCGTAAACGGCGCTGCAAGGCCCAAAAACCCTCCTCTACGTTATCCTATGTAGTGTTTTTCCACAAGTTAGCTGGAGACGGGTGGAAAGACACTAATAGGAATTTTTTGAAAAAATGTGCAGCAGCCTGCACTACTTAAAACAAAATGAAAATTGATTTGGCGGTATGACGCAGTGAAGAACCCTGAGCTGGAGACAACCAGGCTATGGCTGCTCACAGACTACAGGGCGAGCTGCAGTCACACGGAGACCGTGCAGACAGCCGTAAACGGCGCTGCAAGGCCCAAAAACCCTCCTCTACGTTATCCTATGTAGTGTTTTTCCACAAATTAGCTGGAGACGGGTGGAAAGACACTAATAGGAATTTTTTGAAAAAATGTGCAGCAGCCTGCACTACTTAAAACAAAATGAAAATTGATTTGGCGGTATGACGCAGTGAAGAACCCTGAGCTGGAGACAACCAGGCTATGGCTGCTCACAGACTACAGGGCGAGCTGCAGTCACACGGAGACCGTGCAGACAGCCGTAAACGGCGCTGCAAGGCCCAAAAACCCTCCTCTACGTTATCCTATGTAGTGTTTTTCCACAAATTAGCTGGAGACGGGTGGAAAGACACTAATAGGATTTTTTTGAATAAATTAGCAGCAGACTACACTACTTGGAAAAAAAAAAAGAACAGTATGAGGCAATGAACCACCCTCCCTGAACTAAATACAACCAGCTATGGATGACCTATGTGGCTGCACTCAGACTAGAGAGTGGGCTGCACTCACACACACACACACACACAGACCTTGCAGATCGCTGTGAAAACAGCGCTACAAGGCAAAAGCAAGGTGAATAGTAGGTGAACACAGCGGTTGCTAAATTAGCCTTTGGAAAGCACAAAGAAGCAAATCGCTATCTCTAAACTGGCCCTCAGTCAGCAAACAGCGTCCTGTCACTAACTGAATTCACAGCAGAGTGATCGCAAAATGGCGCCAGCGACTTTTAAACTGCATCATGACATCATTTCAGCAGCCAATCACAGCCTTGCCAGTAGTTTCATGCCCTCCATGCTAAACAGGATGTGCCCACACTTGGAATCATTCTCATTGGCTGAATTTGTGCATTTTGAATCTGGGAACTTCCGATTCCGGTATCCGATACGCGGCAAGTATCGGAAGTATTCCGATACCGCAAGTATCGGCCGATACCCGATACTTGCGGTATCGGAATGCTCAACACTACTGACAACACAAAAAAGAAAGCCGGCGTGGTCACCATCATCAAAGGAACTATCTCATTTGAATTTCTGGAGGAGATCAAAGATGCTAAAGGGAGATTTCATATTCTTGTTTGTTCTCTGAATAACCAGATTTGCACAATTGTTAATATCTACGCCCCCAACATGGGTCAAATAGGTTTCCTGAACAAAGTAAATAAAAAAGTCACGTCAGTCAAGAGAGGTGCCATGATTTGGTTAGGAGACTTTAATATGGTTCCGAATGCAAATATGGATTCCTCCAACCCAAATAGATACAGACCACACACTTTAGACAATTGGATACATCAAAATGAATTATTTGACATCTTTCGGTGCCTAAACACCACTTCAATTGAATTCTCCCATTTCTCTGACCCTCATCAATCAGCGTCAAGAATTGAGTTAATCTTATCAGATATCTTTACGCTCCCCAAAATCCATAGAATTACTATAGAAAGGAAAACCTTCTCGGATCACTCCCCAGTTTCAGCGGAAATTCAAATTGGGCACACGATTAATAAAAATCCACTATGGAAATGTGACGCTAATCTATTACACAACCCTGATCACAGATCAATAATAGAAAAATCATTAACAAATTATTTCACAGAAAATTCACCTACTGAAACAACCCCATTCACCTATTGGTGCGCCCATAAAGCGGTCATAAGGGGCATCATGATCCAAATCTCTGCAAAAAGGAAAAGAATGTTTAGGATCCAGATTGAGGATATTCAAAATAAAATAAAAGATAAAGAAAGCGAACAACTAAATTCAAACCCTCCATCTACTCAAATTAAAACAGAGCTACTAAAACTCAGGCAGGAGCTCAAGAAAATCATATTTTCATCATACCACACCATGGTCAAAATTTCCAAAATGAAGCAGTATTCCTCAATTAATAAGCCAACGCGATACATGACTAATAGAATGAAAAAAATAAGACAAGTAAACAGGATCACCAAAATACAAACTCAAAATGGTACAACAGTATCTCATCCCCAAGCTATAGCCAACTCCTTCGCAGATTATTACAGCAAATTGTATAATATACATTCCCAACCTTCCACCCCCACATCCCAATATTTCTGACATCTAAAAATTTCTGACCTCAATTGACCTTCCAAAATTGACCCACGACGATTTAGAAAGCCTAACTTCCCCATTCTCCCAAGAAGAAATCGAAAAAACTATCCTCCAACTCAAGGACTTTAAATCGCCAGGCCCAGATGGTTTTGGAAACGAATATTATAAAACTTTCACTAAATTACTCTCCCCACATCTACAAAATCTTTTTAATATAGCTAGTTCCTCAGGTAATTTCCCAGCAGAAATGTTAGAATCGACAATTATTTTGATCCCCAAACACAATTCCGACTTAACCCTTGTTAAAAATTACAGGCCAATTTCCCTAATTAATACAGATCTGAAGATTTACTCCAAGCTAATAGCAAATAGGCTCAAATCCTATTTGCCGTCATTGATTCATGGGGACCAGATGGGTTTTATTACGGGTCGTCAAGCGCCAGATGGCACTAGAAGACTTATTAACTCAATCAAATTGATTCATTCCTCTAAAGTGCCAGTGGTAATTATAACTCTAGACGCCAAAAAGGCTTTTGACCGACTAAACTGGCTTTACTTAACATCAGTTTTACGGAAATTTGGGTGTAACGAAAAATATATCAACAGCGTCATGGCACTCTATTCAAGGCCAAAAGCTAAAATTTATGCAAACAATTATTCCTCTACACCATTTGATATTTCAAATGGTACAAGACAAGGTTGCCCCTTATCTCAGCTTCTTTTCATTTTATCAATGGAACCACTGGCACAATCAATTAGGCAAAATAATAACATAAAAGGTTTACAAACGCGAACACGTCATTACAAGATCGGGCTTTTTGCTGACGACCTGATATTTACCTTGACGGATCCCTATGAGTTAATTTCTGAGCTACAAAAAAACCCTTCAAATTTTTTCAAATATTACCTTCTTCAAGATAAATGAAAATAAATAAAAAATATTGCCATTTTACTTGACTGAATCAGAAACAAAGAAAATTGAGGACATAGCTTCATTAAGTTGGTCAGAAGGAGACTTAGACTATCTAGGTACAATTATCTCAAAAAACTTAGACACAATAATGAAGAAAAATCTGGACAAACTCTTGGAGACTATAAACAAGGACCTAAATTTCCTCGGCACCAAAGATCTCTCATGGTGGGGCACAGTATTGGCAATAAAAACTTTTATCGTCCCAAAAATTTCTTATATATTGAGAACACTCCCCCTAAAAGTCAACACTTCCTACCTGACTAGTATTCAATTCACAATTAATCTGTTTATTTGGAATAAAAAAAGGGCCCGCATTCCCACAAACATTTTATATAAATGCAAGGAATTTTGGGGCACAGGCCTACCAAATATAACTGCTTTATATTTATCGAATTTAATAAAACAAAGCCAGTACTGGTTTATGCAAGAAAACTCTCCGAACTGGCTTGATCTTGAAATTGCACATAACCATAATAAATCACCTAAAGAATTGGTTTTTGACCATATTCTAAACAGACCTTGTAATGCCTACGCTCCTCACCCTATCTTTTCTCCCATTATATACGCCTGGGACAAACTGTCTAAACGAAAGAGAGGATCCAACAGGAAAATCCTTCTCCACAATACCCCTATAGAGATTATCATGCTTATCCAAAATATTTAACCCCTCTCCCATATGGAGAGACAATGGGATCAAAAAATTAAATGATATCCACGATGGGGTTACATTTCTCAGCTTCAGCTCTGTAAAACAAAAATTTAAAATTCCCTCCTCAGCCTTTTTCCCTTATTTGGCACTGAAGGACCAAGCTCAAAACTTCATCACAAACAAACCAAAAATATCTGAAGCAATTATTAAATTATTAAAAAAAAACAAACATCTATTTTGGAGCAACAAGCAAATATATCGGTGGTTTAACAATGATACACAATTTAATAAGTTATCTCACATGACAAAATGGGAAAGGGATCTGAATACAACGTTCACTCCAGAACAGTGGGAAAATGCGATCCACTTTACTTACGCCTCAAACATCTGCATGACATTGAAAGAGGCCTACTATAAAATCATTACAAGATGGTACTATACTCTGGTTCGCCTCTCTCATCTACCGTTAGGAGGATCTCCATTGTGCTGGAGAGAATGTGGAGAACACGGAAGTTTGCTACATGTGTTTTGGACATGCCCCCGTGTGAAACCCTTATGGAGACAGGCCATAAAATTAATCAATAAACTATTAACAGACAACACTATAGTCACCCCTGCAATGGCCTTGTTGTCATTGAACTGGGAAAGCACGGACACAAATGTGAGATCTATTATAATTCATATCTGTCTCGTAGTTAAACAAATTATAGCCTTCCATTGGAAAAATCCGATCTTACCGGCCTTTTTCCGAAATTATAGACCAAATTAATCTACATAAAGCATATGAAGAAAACTTTGCAATAGCAAACAATTATTATAAGAAATATGATAGGAAATGGAAGAAGTGGGTTGAGGTAGACTCCAACTTATCGCATTAAAAGAAAAGATGGTGGTTACCGGATACCTGTGAGGATAAAATATGTTAATCTGTTAAAATTGTTAATAACTATCAAATTCTGTTATGTCTGGACAGCGTGTCCACAAAGTTGTACTTACCTTTTCCCAGTCCCATTTCCCTTACCTCCCTCCCTCTCCTTACCCTTATTCCCTTGAGAGCTGATTATATGACTATATTTGCATGTTAATACTAAATTTCAAAAGATACAATAAAAATTATTTGAAAAGAAAATGTAATTATTTTTTCTTCATTGTCCAATTAATTATGTAAAATTCTGTAACACATCTGTGGTGTCAATATGATCACTGCACTCTTAGATTAATTCATTGAGAAGTGTAGTTTGTAAAATGGAGTCACTTAAGGGGGTTCTGCTGTTCTGGCACCTTAGGGGCTCTTCCAGAGGGTCATGGCACCCGCAAACCATAACAGTAAAATCTGCACTAAATGATGGTGCTCCTTCCTTTTTGAGCTTTGCACTGTGCCTTAAAAATAGTTCCTAATTACATGTAGGGTAAAGGCGCTCTCAGGAGAAATTGCACAACAAACTGAGAGGTCCACTTTTTGATATTAGTCCTTTTACAAATTAAAAACTTGGGGTAAAACAACATTTTAGTGGTAAAAATGTAATTATATTTTCTTCACGGCCCAATGGTTTAAAATTCTGTGATTCATCTGTGATGTCAACATGCTCACTGCACCCCTAGATGAGTTAATTGAGGGATTTAGTTTGCAAAATGATGTCACATATGGGAGGTTTCTGCTGTTCTGGCACCTCAGGGGCTCTGCCATTGTGACATGGCACCCTCAAACTATTCCAGCAAAATCTGAACTTCAATATGGTGCTTCTTCCATTCTGAGCTTTGCACTGTGCCTCAAAAGTAGTTTTTGACTACATATGGGGCATCCATGTACTCAGGAGAAATTGCACAACAAATTTTGGGGTCAATTTTCTCCTGCTATCGTTGTGAAAACATTGTAAAATTCTGTGAAGCACCTGTGGGCTCCTTGAGTAGTCTATTTTCCAAAATGGGGTCACTTGTGGGGGTTTCCACTGTCTAGGTACTTCAGGGGCTTTCCAAATCTGACGTGATGGCCGCAGACCATTCCATCAATGTCTGCATTTCAAAATGTCACTCCATACTTTCCGAGCCCAGCACCTAAACATTAGTTTTCCCCCGCATATCGGCGTACTCAGGAGAAATTTCACAACAAATTATACTGTCCAATTTTTCCTGTTACTCTTCTGAACAAAATATGAGGCTAAAACTACATTTTTGTAGGAAAAATGTATTTTATTTTTTTTCAAGGCTCAGCGTTATAAACTTCTGTGAAGCACCTGAGATTCAAGGTGCTCTCCACACATCTAAGCAACTTCCTTAAAGGGAACCTACCACCCCGTTTTTTAAAAATGAGATAAAAATAGTGTGAAATAGGGGCAGAGCTGGGCTTTACATTAGGGCCTTTTCGGTGCCTTTACACCCCCGTTAGGCTGCCCAAATACCTTTGTGAAGTGGCCGTTTTCTGCTGTCACTCAAGTGGGTCAGGTCGGATGGGCGTGGTCACAGCGCTGTTTGTCCCCCAGGATCCTGCTCATCATTACGTTGGTGGCGTAGTGGTGTGCGCATGTCCAGCAGGCGAATCCACTGCCCAGGAGATGAATAACGGCGCGGTCTTCGCTATTCAGCCGTTTACCGGTGGGCGTGGCCATCTTTCCTGTGGCCGCGCCTGCGCAGATGGAGCGCTCTTCTGCCCGGGACTTCAGGAAAATGGCCGCCGCGATCTCCATCTGCGCACGCGCGGAATCCCGCGGCCATTTTCCTGAAGTCCCGGGCAGCAGAGCGCTCCATCTGCGCAGGCGCGGCCACAGGAAAGATGGCCGCGCCCACCGGTAAACGGCTGAATAGCGAAGACCGCGCCATTATTCATCTCCTGGGCAGTGGATTCGCCTGCTGGACATGCGCACACCACTACGCCACCAACGTAATGATGAGCAGGATCCTGGGGGACAAACAGCGCTGTGACCACGCCCATCCGACCTGACCCACTTGAGTGACAGCAGAAAACAGCCACTTCACAAAGGTATTTGGGCAGCCTAACGGGGGTGTAAAGGCACCAAAAAGGCCCTAATGTAAAGCCCAGCTCTGCCCCTATTTCACACTATTTTTATCTCATTTTTAAAAAACGGGGTGGTAGGTTCCCTTTAAGGAGTCTAGTTTCCAAAATGGGATCCAATGTTTAGGCACATCAGGGGCTTTCCAAGCATGGCATGGCATCTGCTCTCAATTGCAGCCAATTTAGCTGTCAAAAAGTTAAAGGGAAGGTGCCGCAATTTTGATTTTGTATTAAAAATGATTGTTTATATAAACAATTATTTTTAATACAAAATTAATTTTTTTAACTTTAATATCTTTTTTATTAATTATTTTTGCAGCCACTGGGCGCCACCATTTTGCTTTGCAGGATTTTAAGTGTAGCTGCACGACACTTACTCTCTGCAAATACGGCAGCCCTGGGCATAGGAGGCTGCGGTCGGCGTCCGACCCCATACCTATCATTGTGCTGCTCCCTGCTCTGATGTGGCCACGCCCCCTGGGCTGTCTCCACATCACAGCAAAGGCAGGAGATTGGCGCCATCTTTCTTCAGCCCACAGTGGAGTGTACCTGTGAGCTCCACTGTGACTTGAGAGCTGCGCTGTTGGAGGGGCAGCTCCATCTGTCTCCCCTTCACACTGTCAGCGGCCGTTCCCTGTCCTCTTCTCTGCTGCCTGTAATCTCTAGAATCCCTAGAGAGGCTGAAGTGCTGTGGTCTGATGTCCTCTTATCATGAGCTGCAGAGGTAACATGGGGGAGGGGAAGAGTCTCTGTGCTGCTCCCGCTCTGCCTCTCACTGCAGCCACTGATCAAGGACATCAGACCCTGGTGTATCTATTACTATGCTGTGTGATACTGACTGCTGAACCATGTACAGTTATATGAAAAAGTTTGGGCACCCCTATTAATCTTAAGCTTAATGTTTTATAAAAATTGTTTTTTTTTGCAACAGTTATTTCAGTTTCATATATCTAATAACTGTTGGACACAGTAATGTTTCTGCCTTGAAATGAGGTTTTTTGTACTAACAGAAAATGTGCAATCTGCATTCAAACAAAATTTGACAGGTGCATAAGTATGGGCACCTCACCAGAAAAGTGACATTAATATTTAGTAGATCCTCCTTTTGCAAAAATAACAGCCTCTAGTCACTTCCTGTAGCTTTTAATGAGTTCCTGGATGAAGGTATTTTTGACCATTCCTCTTTACAAAACAATTCCAGTTCAGTTAAGTTTGATGGTCGCCGAGCATGGACAGCCCTCTTCAAATGATCCCACAGATGTTCAATGATATTCAGATCTGGGGACTGGGATGGCCATTCCAGAACAGTGTAATTGTTCCTCTGCATAAATGCCTGAGTAGATTTGGAGCGGTGTTTTCGATCATTGTCTTGCTGAAAGATCCATCCCCTGCGTAACTTCAACTTTGTCACTGATTCATGAACATTATTGTCAAGAATCTGCTGATACTGAGAGGAATCCATGCGTCCCTCAACTTTAACAAGATTCCCGGTGCTGGCATTGGCCACACAGCCCCAAAGCATGATGGAACCTCCACCAAATTTTACTGTGGGTAGCAAGTGTTTTTCTTGGAATGCTGTGGTTTTTTTTGCCGCCATGCATAACACCTTTTTGTATGACCAAACAACTCAATCTTGGTTTCATCAGTCCACAGGACTTTCTTCCAAAAAGAAATTGGCTTCTCCAAATGTGCTTTTGCATACCTTAGCCGACTCTGTTTGTGGCGTGCTTGCAGAAACGTCTTCTTTCGCATCACTCTCCCAAACAGCTTCTCCTTGTGCAAAGGGCGTTGTATAGTTGACCGATGCACAGTGACACCATCTAATATATTTAATATGTATCTAATCCTATCCCATGTCATACTGACTGCTGGCCCGTGTATCTAATTCTCTCCTGTGTGATACTGTCTGCTGAGGTGTGTATCTAATACTATACTGTGTGATACTGTCTGCTGAGCTGTGTATGTAATCCTATACTGTGTGATACTGTGCTGAGTTGTGTATCTAATCCTATACTGTGTGATACTGTCTGCTGAGCTGTGTATCTAATCCTATCCTGTGTGATACTGTCTGCTGACCCATGTATCTAATCCTATACTGTGAAACCGACTGCTGACCCATGTATCTAATCCTCTCCTGTGTGATACTGTCTATTGAGCCGTGTATCTATTACTCTCCTATGCAGTCCTCTCCCCCTTGCATGTCTTTCCCCATTGCACACACAGTTCAGTGCGTGCGATAACAGGAGCTGCGGGGCTCATGCTGTATTATGGCATTATGTGTGATCTATGACTGTATTATATGTGATCTATATGGCGGTATTATTTTGATCAGTATTGTGGAATGATGTAAAAGCTATACGACGGTATATGAGAACTTGATTGTAGGATTATGTGTGATATATGTGGCGGTATTATGTGAAAATTATATGGTGGTATTGTGTGTGTTTATGTGAGACGTATGTGGCGGTATTATGTGAGACATATGTGGCGGTATTATCTGAGATGTATGTGGCGGCATTATGTGTGATCTATATGGGGGTATTATGTGTGATCTATATGGCGGCACTGTGTGATCTATATGGCGGCATTATGTGAGAAAAAGGGGACCCATTCTAGGGTGGTTCTGGCTGAGCACCTGCACACGGGTCTGAAGTAATAGAGGGGGCAGCATGACCTACAGTTAGGTGCAGTCAGGGGAGGGCTGGTGAGGCAGCTGAAGAGAAGGGTCTCATTTTTATCGTTACTATATGGCTACATTTCCTTCCCAGTGTCACCCCGACTGCGCCTATCGTCTCGCTTTCACACATCGCCAGGACAGGATGGAGAAGACAGGATCTGAGGAGGGCAATGGGGTCTTTGCATGCAATGTCTGGATCAGAACAGGCCATTAATCCGCAGAAATGTTTCCTGGATTTCTGAGGAGACGGTCCATCTATGTGTGTAAAAGACAGTGCTCTATGTACAATCCCTGGCTGCTCCGCGCACCAAACAGGGTGCCCTCCATAGACCAGCACACTGCTCTCCTGAAATTCTCTGCGCTGCTGTCACCCTGCTCCCTCCTATATCTCCCAGAATCCTTGCTGTCTGCCATCCTCGGTGACTGTCTACTTGTCAGTATAACTTTGCAATCACCAACAAAATGGCTGCTCACTGTGTTCCTGAATATCATCCTCTCCTATCCCTTAGCAAACACCCAGAAGGGGAGGAGAGGAGACATCACACATGTCAGCAGACTCCGCCCATAATTACTGCAGTGCTGTAATGTGAGCTAGTTGTACACTAGGTTTTTGTCAAATTTCAGCAGCTGCTCCCCCTAGTGTTTAAAAGTGGAAATGCCAAACCTTTTCAAATTATTTTTCATATTTTACTAAATTATTAACAAATGATAATGTTTTTTAAGAAAATGTGAACATTAATTCTTTACATTTTTTCAATTGCTGGAAAAAATTTTTTTTTGATGGCACCTTCCCTTTAAATGGTGCTCCTTCCCTTCCAAGCCCTGCTATGCACCTCAATATGGAGTATCAAATTGCATAACAAAGTTTGGGGTCCATTAAAAATTTAAATTTTTAATTAAATTTTTAATTAAAGTTAATTTTTTCCTTCCACATTGCTTTAATTCCTGTGAAGCACCTGAAGGGTTAATAAACTTATTGAATACGGTTTTGAGCACTTTAAGGGGTGTCATTTTTAGAATGGTGTCACTTTTGGGTATTTTCTGTCTTATGAGCCCCCCCAGGCTCACTTCATATGGTGTATGTGGTCCCTAAAAATATAGTTTTCTAAGGCTGGTTTCACATTTGCGTTTTTTGCCGCTGCGTTTTAGCGCAAAAAAAAACGCATGCGTTTTTTCCTATATTTAACATTAAAAAACGCATGCATTTTTTTGTATGCGTTTTGCCGCATTTGATGACGCATGCGTCTTTTCTATGCTTGCGTTTTGTTGCAGAAATGCAACATGTAGTAATTTCTAGAGGCTTTTTTAAGCACGTGCGTTTGGTTGTGTTTTAAACGCATGCGTTTCAATAGAAAAAAACACAAATACACACTGATAAGCCACCCCCCACCATGAAGGTGATAAAGGGATCCAAACCCTAACCCTACCCCTACCCCTAACCCTAGGGATCCTAACCCTAACCTTAACCCTAGGGATCCTAACCCTACCCATAACCCTAGGGATCCTAACCCTAACCCCAACCCTAGCTATTTCTATTTATAGTGGGTTTTCTAGATGATTTTGATGATTGGCAGCTGTCACACACTTCTCAGCATGCGTTTCAAAAACGCAAACACAGGAAAAAACGCATGTAAACGCATCAAAACGCTGCGTTTTTTTACCGCATGAGAAAACTCATGCGTCTAAAAAATGCAGCGTTTGCACGCCTTTACATGCGTTTTTTTCACCACCTGCGTTTGCGTTTTAAACGCTGCGTTTTTAAACGCAAATGTGAAACTAGCCTAAGTTTTGTTGGAAAAAGGAGAAATTTCTGAACAGCTATGAACCCTTCTAACTTCCTAACACAAAGAAATATGTTTATGATGCAGATGTAAAGTAGATATATGGGAAATGTTACACTAATCTGCAGCTAAAAAACTGTATTGGATTTTTCAACTGTTTCTGAAAGATTTTTGTATGCTGAATATGTGAATTCTAAAAATATTCCATCACGTCAGGTTTTCTTGCAAAAGTTGTGTTTTGGGTGTTCAGTTGCTGAATTTGTAATGGAACAAAAAAGCTATTCCAAATTTGAAAAGCTCTTTTTGAAAAATAATTTCTAAAATTAAGATGAAGTGTTCAATAAAAATATGGAAGGTGGGGGGAGAGAAGAAGGAAATGTCAAGGATATAAAGGACAGTGACAGGTATAATGTGGGGTAGCAGGGTTTGGACTACATCACATAGTCAATCATGTTCTGTTGTATTCTTTTTAGTTCTTGGTAGCCCTTGTGGTAGGGGTGAAGTAGTGTTGGGAGTACGGGAGACAACCAGGCCTATAAAGCCCTGACATTACCCATTCAGTAACTCCATCATAACTAATTGTACAATCGAGCGTGCCAGTACAGTACAATAGAATTAAATTCTGTTTGTGTTCAAACGTTGCTCTTGCAAATTGCCGCAAAGAGACTGTTATTTAACTGGACTGTTTTTTCTTTATGTTGAATACACTGTTAAAATGCAACGAAAAAACATAAGTGCTTTTGTGCAAAAAGTTTATTTTGCACTAGATGGCAGCCCGATTCTAAAGAATCGGGAGTCTAGAATCCATATATACTTTATTTATTCAAATGTAAGAATAATACAATTAATAAATAATAGTAAGAAAGAACAAAAAATGGCTGCACTCACCAGCTCTTGACAATTCTTGTTATTTAAGGTACAGTTACACAGGATCCATGAACATGCTTATGAGGGGAGGAATGAAAGACATCAGACAACAACTTTGCGTGTTGTGGCAAATGCCACAACAACGGTTCTTTGCTTAAGAACAATAATGTAAATAATAAATAATATGTATCAATAACTATGTATATTGGTATGTTCTATGACATTTTAAAATATTTCATTATTATGTGGAAAAGCTCTTAGTACCCATACTGGCGCATACTTGTGTGCCCATCAGGTATTTTCACAGTAATTTTACATCTGATGGGTTGGTATGAAACGTTTTTAATCATCTCTTGGGCTTAGCTAAGCCTTCATTTTAAATAATTCTAATAAGTACAACAGAAATAAAAGCCTTTTTGTGTATCCAAATTTTTTGTGTTTATTTTTACAGAAGTGTAAAATTTAAGAAATCAACGTTCATAGTACACCGATGGGCTAATATAAGCATGCCCATCAACCACGTCACGGTAGCCTTTGAACTGATGGGTCCTAACTAACTGATTCCTATTTCTTAATACTCAAACCTCTTTCACATCTGCATGTTTCTGATATTTGCAGAAGTAATGTTAAAAACAATACAACTTCCACACTTGGCACCAAAGAACTGACCTACAACACACTTTCAGCAAGTGCCATGCAATGTAGATGAAGCTTGGAGTTAACTTGCAGTAAATGCGGCAAACGCGGCTTCGACAATTGCATTAAATGCAGCCACAACAAAAACACTGGTAAGTGGAGATTTTGTGGCGAAAACTGCAGAAACCACATGTGCCGCACCTGCCGCAAGTGAAGTACAAATTCCGTATACATTGCATGCAACTTACAGCAAGAGTGGCGTGGGTCAGCCCTTAGGCAGGAAGTGCAGAAATAGCCTTTTTTCCACCATAAATTCTCCAAATAGCAGAAAAATGTTGATGTAAAAGCAAAATCTCTATTCTTTCCCTATCTATCTAATATTTATGTACCTATCTATATATCTATTTCTATGTACAGAACACACCTGGAGATAGAGATGTGTGTGAACAGCCATCCCACCCGTCTCTTACCTGTTCACAAAAACCTCACCCTTTTTAAAAACAAAATGAAATCTCTCAGCAGCTATACTGCTGGAGCTTCAAATACAGGTTCCTATCACCAAATACAGGCATTTGGATGATACACATCTTACATCTTGTACTTAATGTGTGTTCTACTTACCTATAAAAATATGTATTGATATATCATATTTCTAAATTTATGTAGATATGATATAGAGTTATTAACCCTATATGCTAATGAGTACGTATGTTATATACGTATTTCCTACATAAGTACTTAAAATCTATATGTCTATGGCTACACTAATTTTTTTTTGTTTTTGTTTTGTTTCCTTATCTCTATACATAGAATTTGCCTATTGCTGTCTATGTTATTAGAAAAACTGAATAATGAAAAAAAAGAAAAGTAACTTTAAACTAAAATATTTTTGTAGATAATATTACGTGTGAAGACTTTAGTACTATCAGCCAATAATTGTCCTTGAAGTGGTGTATTAACCACTTTAACCCTCACATTGCAACATTGCTTCACCCTGGAAAAAGCAACATACAATTGACCATGGGCAAAAGCAGGTTCTGAACCAAAAACCAAACAAATGCCCAGACAAATGTGGAAGGACACAAAACTCCAAGAATATTGACAACCACAGGTGGATATACCACACTGAAACCGAGTATAATCCTCAATATAATAATTTTTATTAAAGAACAATTAAAATAGACATAAAGTACACATAAAATGAGAAAAACTGGATACCAATGAACAGGACACAAGAGGGTAATCGGCACATGAAACAAATAACAGCGGAGTAAAAATTCAATACCCAATAAGGTGCAAACACTAATATAGACAAGCAGCAATGTGTATTATCAGATTGTAAAAAACGCAGCGATCACAATTCCAAAAAATGTCTGGTGTCTAAGACATCCAAATGGTATTTTAGTATGTGCACTGACTAAGCTAAACACAAAGGATCGACATGCTGCTGTATAATAATGGGGCAACCCATGTATATAGCTCAATACTATTTAATCCACATTAAAACAAGTGTTTAATGAGAAAAAGCAGAGAAGTAGGTGAAAGCCCAGAATATAAATATAAAAATAGAGCTGCAAAGGGCATGATATACTCACTAAGTATGGTGAAAACAAAGTGCCGATACCATATTGGTCCCTGCCGCCCCTGGGCCAGTGCATACCATGTCTGGAGGAATTTCAATTACATCATCTCCAAGGTTATGTTCATTAGATAGTTCACCATTTCCCAGTTGAAGCAACCAACTGCTGTAGTGAGGACCAATGGAGCGCATGTTGTTAATAAATGGCAGGCGAGTAAAATGTTGCCAGTGTTGTGAATATTTTATACAGCTCTCTACAACATCAGTTCTTGTCCCATGAGGGATGACAGGAAGACATTGTCTAAAGTCGCCTCCAAAAACAATCACTTTACCTCCAAACGGTGTTTTTTCTTTGTGAGCTACATTTGTTGTCATGACATCACGTAAAACTCTATCAATGACATGCAATGCATATTTGGATAGCATTGTGCACTCATCAATAATAAAAAGTTTAGTGCTGTGCAAATCTTTTGCTGCATCGGTATCATTCTTAATCCTGGAAACAGATGTTTCATTCACAGGAATTGGAATCCCATAAAGAGAATGAATGGTTCGTCCACCTTGTAGCAAGTTGGCGGCAATTCCAGTAGTGGCAGCAGGTGACACAATGTCTCCTTGTCCTCTTAGCTGATGTAGGAGTAGATGATATAGGTACGTTTTTCCGCTGCCACCATCAAGGAAAAAACACTTTGCTGTAGAATTAGTGTCTTCTAAAGCTTGAGTGATAGCATCAAAAGCAAAAAGTTGGTCCTCATTTAGAGTAGCTTTCATTTCAGCAGCTGCTGATAACTCATAATCTTTATCATACTGTGGGAGGAGGTGTTGTTTCTTGACTGGACGTGGCAAATTAAAATCAGTATAAGTTTTGCCATGAGCTTTAAGAACATGTTGGACATCTGTCATAGCATAGCCTTCACAATTAACACACTCCAGAGTGTCGGAGTGGTATGCATAGCAGTAGTCTTCTACAAAGTGTTCCTTAAATTCATCCCATAAGTCCCGAGGTTTAGCTGGAGGACCAAAAATACAAATGTAGGCAAACATGTCACGTAGCTGTGCTGGCATGTTGAGAATACTGGCATCAAGTAATGTATTTCTCCACAGACTATCATCAAATAGTAAGCCAAGAGCTAATGCCGCATCTTTGAAGGTTTCATGTGTGACTCCGTGTACAGTTTTTATGCTGTCAAAACTGGTTGCACCTTTGACATGTAACAATAACAATCTTAAATAGTAGCGTTCTTGGTCTTTCACACTGACAGTATACATTCGTCCAATCACAGAACCACCTGCTCGCTTTCTAACTTCCCAAGAACCTTCTTTCCAAACATAGTTTTCGGGAATTTCACGGTATATATAAATATGAGCATGATGGTCATTCTGATTAAGCTTGAAGTAGGCCATAAGTGTAGAATTTTGATGGAGCTTTTGTTTGATGTTTCCAATAGAGTCATCCTCATGAAAATAGAGTGGCTGAGAATGCGGTAGATGTACAGCAAGGCGAATGATGCTATGAGATTGTTTATGCATTGGATATGAGAATATTCGCCAAGCTGCCTCTGGTGCACTGACATATCTTGAATCCATGAATTGGTGTGTTTCATCATGTTGGATGTTAGTCTGGCAGATTTCAAGATTGGCTTTATCATGTCCTTTGTAGATGTATTTAAATAAATATTTCACAGCCTGAATGGAACCACAAACTTCGACATTTATATGGCACTTGTATTTTAATAGCAGGAACGGATTATATGGAACCACCCACGAATTGTCAATAATGTTAGAATGGTGTTGAAAAGATGGGCCAAAGTGTCTGCAATAAGTAGGATAGGCGTCCTTAGCTATGATGGTTCTTGGTTGCAAATCTTTAGGGAAACCTTTTGTACACTTCCCCAGATCCATACAGGGATAATTTGGGTTGTGTTCTCCACACGGACCATGAATCATATGTTGGAGAACAATTTTATGGAGCTGAGGGTAGTGGGTAGGATTGTATTGTCTATGTCCTCCTCAGTCCTTAATTTGGAGTTGCTGTCCAGAATAATCAAAATGTGAGCGTGTGGAAGGCCACGTTTTTGAAATTCAATTACATGAACCATAGCGCAAACTTTCCCAAATAATCCGTTGTTAATGTCTTTTAAGAGTGCTTCCAGTTTTATTTTGAAAACACGTGCCACCAAATCAGGTCTATGTTCCACACGCTGCCAAGGTTCCAAATTCTCAGTAATCTCATTCCATTTCGGATTACAGGTCATGGTGATGAATAGATCAGGACGACCATATTTAGTCACAATAGCCATGGCATCCTGGTACCGCTGCTGCATATTCCTGGGACTGCCTTCAAACGAAGATGGTAAAATGACCGTTTTTCCAATGGGGATGCCCTTCTCAATGGATTTTTTCTGGAGATGTTCCTGGAGTACACAATAATCCTCTACTTTCAAATCCTTTTGGTGTTGACGGATATAATTTAGGCGATTTGCCTCGATTTTCACATAAGCATCCACTAAGTACTGCTGAGTGAGTTTGCCACCATTCAGGAGTGGATTAAACTGATTACGGACAGACAGCACATAGCAGTAATATTGCAGTTGTGTAACTCTGCGTGGACTTTGCCCTTGTTGCTTGAGGCCATCATGCCAGCCCTGGTCTCCGTAAGGGAAAAATAAAGGATAGAGTAAAGCATCTAAATTACTGTGTAGAATGCTGACCTGTTGTGTTCTTGGCGCCAAATGATTTTTGGGGTCCGGTTGTAAATGTATTAAAATATCACGATTAAATGGTGGCTCTCCATTGTCATTTTCAAATACGACAGCAACTTCATTGACAGTTGGATTATTATATCGGCGAGGGTCTTGATTCCGATCTTGTTTAAGGGCCATGATGATATTTGGCATGAGAGTGCCATTAGCTTCAGCTTTAAGATGTTCTTCATGTTCCACATCTCGTAACATTTTGTAGGCAGCAACAAAGGGATTCACATTGTCTAACTGAAGAGCAATAATACTCATCAAAGTGGGATGACATTTTTGATTTTGTTCACAGTTTAAACGTTGTTCATTCGCGGTAGCGGTATCCAAAATATACAGTTGGGCATAAGCTGGAACTTGATCATCACTGGGATGTAGGGTTCCAGTACGATGATATATTTGTCCATGTATACGGAAACAGTAAGGGCCATGTCCAGGTGGAGGGGATATATTGGCACCCATGGAGGCGAAAGCAAATGAGCTGTTAATACTACGAATATTTTCCATGAGATTCTTACTGAACTCACTCTCCCCTGTCAGCAATCATTTAAAGACCTCGGGATATTGGGGTATAGGTATATGCACTTTACTCTTGTGACAACACAGAGTAAAATTTTTATCTGCTGGTATCTCAGCATTAAAATGTAATGCTTGACAATGTTCACATAAATAGTTCATAGGACCACAGGAGTGTTCTACTATGGTACTGTCATCATTAGTAAAACCTGTAGGATGTTGAGGTACAGGTTGTGGTAACGGAGCATTGGAATGTTTCTTTAAGCCAACATATATAAAGCGTGGACCTGGTAGAGGATCTTCACTGTCCACAGATTCAATCACTGAGGAGTTGGAAGGTGTATCGTGGTCAGGGTTTATTAATATGGAGGTGGAAGCGGTTTTTTTGCGCCGTTCACGGCGTGCACCAGCTGCATTTGGTAATGGTTTGTTTGTTGCCTTAGAAGAGTCAGGTGTGAAGCATGTCTTATAAGCAGACTTAACGGTGTACAGGCGACGGCGTTTATCATTTGGAGTGTAAGTAGGACAGTGTTTGCGCTTACGTGCAGATTTACCAACGGTTAAAGGAGCTTGAGGCTGCACACATTCTATGAATGGAGACAAAGAAGCTGTATTGTGGGCAGAATCTATGACTGAGGACGTGGAAATATTATGTTTGCAACGTTGAGAGCGTGCAGCAGCAGCTTTATTACTTAATCGATTAGTTTTGTCCTCAAAAGACTCATTAGTAATGTGTTTATTGCAAGCAGCATTAACAGTGTCCAGGCGCTTCTGTCTGTCTTCTGTAGTCTCGTTAGCACGCTGTTTGCGCTTACGTGCGGCATTGGCGGCTTTTCGCTCTGCGTCATTGGTATACTTATTATCAGACCTGATGTTACGTGCGCCATCAGCAGCTTTGGGCTCTGTGTCATTAGTATACTTAACAGTGTCCAGGCGCTTGCATCTATCCTCTGTACTCTTGTTAGCATGCTGTTTACGCTTACGTGCAGCATCGGCGGCTTTTCGCTCTGCGTCATTGGTATACTTATTATCAGACCTGATGTTACGTGCGCCATCAGCAGCTTTGGGCTCTGTGTCATTAGTATACTTAACAGTGTCCAGGCGCTTGCATCTCTCCTCTGTACTCTTGTTAGCACGCTGTTTGCGCTTACGTGCAGCATCGGCGGCTTTTTGCTCTGCATCATTACCATACTTTATATCAGACCTGATCTTACGTGTGCCATCAGCAGCTTTGGACTCTGTGTCATTAGTATACTTAACAGTATCCAGGCGCTTGCATCTATCCTCTGTACTCTTGTTAACACGCTGTTTGCGCTTACGTGTGGCATCGGCGGCTTTTCGCTCTGCATCATTACCATACTTTATATCAGACCTGATCTTACGTGCGCCATCAGCAGCTTTACACTCTGTGTCATTAGTATACTTAACAGTATCCAGGCGCTTGCATCTATCCTCTGTACTCTTGTTAACACGCTGTTTGCGCTTACGTGCGGCATCGGCGGCTTTTCGCTCTGCATCATTACCATACTTTATATCAGACCTGATCTTACGTGCGCCATCAGCAGCTTTGGGCTCTGTGTCATTAGTATACTTAACAGTATCCAGGCACTTGCATCTATCCTCTGTACTCTTGTTAACACGCTGTTTACGCTTACGTGCGGCATCGGCGGCTTTTCGCTCTGCATCATTACCATACTTTATATCAGACCTGATCTTACGTGCGCCATCAGCAGCTTTGGACTCTGTGTCATTACTATACTTAGCAGTGTCCAGGCGCTTTCATCTATCCTCTGTACTCTTGTTAGCACGCTGTTTACGCTTACGTGCGGCATCGGCGTCTTTTTGCTCTGCATTATTAGTATACTTTATATCAGACCTAATCTTACGTGCGCCATCAGCAGCTTTGGGCTCTGTGTCATTAGTATCCTTACTATTAGAGCTCATGTTGGCTAAGCTAAACAGCTTTAAGCGTGGTGGTGGCAAACAACAGGTTAATAAGAGGCAGTGTCAGGTAGTAGGAAAATAGCCAGTTAATAATAGGCAATAGTTCTTTGCAGGAATACAGATATTAATAAATAGGCAGTTTATATTGCAGAGAAATTGCTGGGCAATAATGGACAATGTCCTTATGTGGCAAATAATAGAGCAATATACCCAGTGTGGCAAAGAAGAGGTTAATAAACGGCAGTCTCTCAGTATAACAGTCAGTGAATAATAGGCAGTATATGGAGAAAACACCAAACAAAAGTTCAAAATTGGTGTGAAAATGTCACTGAACCACTTCACAACTAAATATATATAGTTTTGGTAAATGGTATTATCATTTTTTTGACGTAATTCAGCAGGAGCTTGAAGAGCGACGTCACTGGGACCGCATCCACGCAGTAGAAACTTGCTGTGAGGTAAAAATTCAAAAATCACACCAAAATGGCAGGCGGAGTGTGTCACAGTACGGCACATTTCTGATTGGTCGCTCGCGGCAGGCGGCAACCAATCAGAAAAGTGCCGCGCACCATGAAGGCATATATCTTTGTCCACCCTGAGCGGGTGTAGGACGCTGGTGACGTCACTTATCTCCGGACATTATCTCCGGACAAAGCCACGGAAGTTGGCACAAATTGCCGGAAGTAGTATTCTAGGCAATTATATATTAGATTTTAATGTTATCAGTGTTTACCTTTGAACGTTTATATTGTATTGTCCTGTCACCAGCCATGTGTACGATTATCGTCCGAAAGCCTCTCTGGAACCAATAATCACCCCATGTAAAGGTATCTTTATAAGTTAAAGATTCAGAATACTATGACTTTTATCATATCCTGAACAGTCAAGTTTTTTATGAACCGTTAAGGTTTTCTGGTTGAAGTAAAAAAAACTCTGAGTGTTTACAGTTTGAAACCATAAAATGTTGAAAAATTATGTCATTCTTGAGTATATCACTCAATGGTGCTCATAAACGTGTCAAATTTGATCTATAATAAACTTTAATATACGTTACTTTAATCTTTAATATACTTAAGAACAGGGCCCCAGACATCACACAGGGGGTCTGAAACACCGCACAGTGGTCCAAAATATCGCTGTGCTCTGCCTGGGGCCCCATATGCTGCCTGGGGCCCCTGTTCTCTGCCTGGGGCCCCATATGCTGCCTGGGGCCCCTGTGCTCTGCCTGGGGCCCCTGTGCTCTGCCTGGGGCCCCAAGTTCTGCCTGGGGCCCCTGTGCTCTGCCTGGGGCCACTGTGCTCTGCCTGGGGCCCCATATGCTGCCTGGGGCCCCATGTTCTGCCTGGGGCCCCTGTGCTCTGCCTGGGGCCCCATGTTCTGCCTGGGGCCCCTGTGCTCTGCCTGGGGCCCCATATGCTGCCTGGGGCCCCTGTGCTCTGCCTGGGGCCCCTGTGCTCTGCCTGGGGCCCCTGTGCTCTGCCTGGGGCCCCTGTGCTCTGCCTGGGGCCCCTGTGCTCTGCCTGGGGCCCCATGTTCTGCCTGGGGCCACTGTGTTCTGCCTGGGGCCCCATAGGCTGCCTGGGGCCCCTGTGCTCTGCCTGGGACCACTGTGCTCTGCCTGGGGCCCCATATGCTGCCTGGGGCCCCTGTGCTCTGCCTGGGGCCACTGTGCTCTGCCTGGGGCCCCATATGCTGCCTGGGGCCCCTGTGCTCTGCGTGGGGCCCCATAGGCTGCCTGGGGCCCCTGTGCTCTGCCTGGGACCACTGTGCTCTGCCTGGGGCCCCATATGCTGCCTGGGGCCCCTGTGCTCTGCCTGGGGCCACTGTGCTCTGCCTGGGGCCCCATATGCTGCCTGGGGCCCCTGTGCTCTGCCTGGGGCCCCATATGCTGCCTGGGGCCCCTGTGCTCTGCCTGGGACCACTGTGCTCTGCCTGGGGCCCCATATGCTGCCTGGGGCCCCTGTGCTCTGCCTGGGGCCACTGTGCTCTGCCTGGGGCCCCATATGCTGCCTGGGGCCCCTGTGCTCTGCCTGGGGCCCCATATGCTGCCTGGGGCCCCTGTGCTCTGCCTGGGGCCCCTGTGCTCTGCCTGGGGCCCCATGTTCTGCCTGGGGCCCCTGTGCTCTGCCTGGGGCCACTGTGCTCTGCCTGGGGCCCCTGTGCTCTGCCTGGGGCCCCATGTTCTGCCTGGGGCCACTGTGCTCTGCCTGGGGCCCATAGGCTGCCTGGGGCCCCTGTGCTCTGCCTGGGACCACTGTGCTCTGCCTGGGGCCCCATAGGCTGCCTGGGGCCCCTGTGCTCTACCTGGGACCACTGTGCTCTGCCTGGGGCCCCATATGCTGCCTGGGGCCACTGTGCTCTGCCTGGGGCCCCATATGCTGCCTGGGGCCCCTGTGCTCAGCCTGGGTGTAGGACACTGGTGACGTCACTTATCTCCGGACATTATCTCCGGACATTAGCTCCGGACATTATCTCCGGACATTAGCTCCGGACATTAGCTCCGGACATTAGCTCCGGACAAAGCCACGGAAGTTGGCACAAATTGCAGGAAGTAGTATTCTAGGCAATTAATCTCCGGACATTAGCTCCGGACATTAGCTCCGGACATTAGCTCCGGACAAAGCCACGGAAGTTGGCACAAATTGCAGGAAGTAGTATTCTAGGCAATTATATATTAGATGGGCATTTCCTGAAGGAAATACATGGTGCTTGAACAGCGCTACCAGCTTTACAGCAGCACTTTTCACACACGGGACTGGGGGGCACGCTTACTTTTGCACCCGGGGCCGGGGGCGCGCTTACTTTTGCACCCGGGGGCGCACTTACTTTTGCACCCGGAGGCGCACTTACTTTTGCACCCGGGGGCGCACTTACTTTTGCACCCGGGGGCGCACTTACTTTTGCACCCGGGGGCGCACTTACTTTTGCACCCGGGGGCGCACTTACTTTTGCACCCGGGGGCGCACTTACTTTTGCACCCGGGGGCGCACTTACTTTTGGTGGGCGGGGCCGCTCGGCCTTCAATTTGGTGGGCGGGGCCCCTCGGCCTCCGATTTGGTGGGCGGGGACCCCTGGCCTCCGATTTGGTGGGCGGGGCCCCTCGGCCTCCGATGTGGTGGGCGGGGCCCCTCGGCCTCCGATGTGGTGGGCGGGGCCCCTCGGCCTCCGCTTTGGTGGGCGGGGCCGGGCCCCTCGGCCTCTGCTTTGGTGGGCGGGGCCGCTCGGCCTTCGATTTGGTGGGCGGGGCCCCTCGGCCTCCGATTTGGTTGGCGGGGCCCCTCGGCCTCCGATTTGGTGGGTGGGGACCCTCGGCCTCCGCTTTGGTGGGCGGGGCCCCTCGGCCTCCGATTTGGTGGGCGGGGTTCCTCTGCCTCCGATTTGGTGTGCGGGGACCCTCGGCCTCCGCTTTGGTGGGCGGGGCCCCTCGGCCTCCGATTTGGTTGGTGTGGACCCTCGGCCTCCGATTTCGTGGGCGGGGACCCTCGGCCTCCGATTTGGTTGGCGGGGCCCCTTATCCTCCGATTTGGTGGGCGGGGACTCTCGGCCTCCGATTTGGTGGGCGGGGACCCTCGGCCTCCGCTTTCGTGGGTGGGGCCCCTCGACCTTCGATTTGGTGGGTGGGGCTCCTCGGCCTCCGATTTGGTTGGTGGGGCCCCTCGGCCTCCAATTTGGTGGGCGGGGACCCTCGGCCTCCGATTTGGTGGGCGGGGACCCTCGGCCTCCGATTTGGTGGGCGGGGACCCTCGGCCTCCGCTTTGGTGGGTGGGGCCCGTCTGCCTCCGATTTGGTGGGCGGGGCCCCTCGGCCTCCGATTTGGATGTTGTGGACCCTCGGCCTCCGATTTGGTGGGCGGGGACCCTCGGCCTCCGATTTGGTGGGCGGGGACCCTCAGCCTCCGATTTGGTGGGCGGGGACCCTCGGCCTCCGCTTTGGTGGGTGGGGCCCGTCTGCCTCCGATTTGGTGGGCGGGGCCCCTCGGCCTCCGATTTGGATGTTGTGGACCCTCGGCCTCCGATTTGGTGGGCGGGGACCCTCGGCCTCCGATTTGGTGGGCGGGGACCCTCAGCCTCCGATTTGGTGGGCGGGGCCCCTTGGCCTCCGATGTGGTGGGCGGGGCCCCTCGGCCTCCAATTTGGAGGGCGGGAACCCCTGGCCTCCGATTTGGTGGGCGGGGACCCTCGGCCTCCGATTTGGTGGGCGGGGACCCTCGGCCTCCGATTTGGTGGGCGGGGACCCTCGGCCTCCGATTTGGTGGGCGGGGACCCTCGGCCTCCGATTTGGTGGGCGGGGACCCTCGGCCTCCGATTTGGTGGGCGGGGACCCTCGGCCTCCGATGTAGTGGTCGGGGCCCCTCGGCCTCCGCTTTGGTGGGCGGGGCCGGGCCCCTCGGCCTCCGCTTTGGTGGGCGGGGCCGCTCGGCCTTCGATTTGGTGGGCGGGGCTCCTCGGCCTCCGATTTGGTTGGCGGGGCCCCTCGGCCTCTGATTTGGTGTGTGCTCTGCCTGGGGCCACTGTGCTCTGCCTGGGGCCCCATATGCTGCCTGGGGCCCCTGTGCTCTGCTTGGGGCCCCATATGCTGCCTGGGGCCCCTGTGCTCTGCCTGGGGCCCCTGTGCTCTGCCTGGGACCCCATGTTCTGCCTGGGGCCCCTGTGCTCTGCCTGGGGCCACTGTGCTCTGCCTGGGTGTAGGACACTGGTGACGTCACTTATCTCCGGACAATAGCTCCGGACAATAGCTCCGGACAAAGCCACGGAAGTTGGCACAAATTGCAGGAAGTAGTATTCTAGGCAATTATATATTAGATACTTTATGTTGTATTTTGTGGATCAATATGAGGCCTGGGCTCCCTTTAACGTGTGTAGGAGATGCGAAGAAGATTTCCGCTTGTGGTATAAAGTCAAGAAGCCATCTTTTCCCTTTGCTATTCCAATGATATGGCATGAACAGCAGGTCCACAGTAATGACTGCTTTTTTTTAAAATAGGTCTAACTTACCGTAACCTAAAATCAGCTGTTCGTCCAGTAGTTCACAGCAGCGAACTAGCAGTACTGCATCCATCCCTATTTTGTATGATATCAGGTTAAATGAAGAAGATGCAGTACCAGTACAGAAAAAAATATCTGAAGTTTCTATAGATGAGCGGCCTCAAATTTTTTTTTTCTCAGAACGAGTTAAATGATTTGGGCCTTTCCAAAGATGCTGCTGAATTTTTGGGATCAAGATTCAAGATTCAAGAATAAAATACTTTGTCACCCAGAGCTTAGTTTTTATGGTACAAGCATACAGAGAGTGAATTCACATAGTTTTATTCTAAACAGGGGGATCTCGTTTTTTTTGTAGTGAAGTCCCTGGGCTCATAAGGCAATTTGAAATAGAATATGAATCATCTCAATGGGTCTTATTTATATGTTCTTCCAAAACAAGCCTAAAATCAGTCTTGCTGTATAATTGAAATTAATTTGCATCACACTGTTGGACACCTGGTGCATCTGCAGGAAAGTTATGAAAATTTTGCTCTGATTCTTGAAAAAATCAAATATGAAGATTATCCCTGAATGATCTGTGGAGACTTCAAAATACTAACTTGGCTATTAGTCTAACGGTCAGGATATACAAAGTATCCATGCTTTCTGTGCTTCTGGAATAGTAGAGTCAGATCATTCATTGGAGAAAACTGACTGACCACTTCAACACACCCTAACTAACTGGTTCCTAGTGAGAGTTCTCTTTCCACCTCTTCACATCAAATTGAGCCTTATGAAATAGTTTGTTAAATCTCTACCAATGTGGAATGCTTCAAAAACCTGCCTGCCAAAACACCATCATTCTAACATTTCTCCATTTTAGAAGCTATACACCTCCTGGAATTAATGAAGGGTTGTAGTCAGCATTTATACTAAGTTTTAATTAATTCCAATTGCAAAAATGCTTTTAGCCCCATTTGCAATCATTTTGGCAAGAAAAAAAATGCTAATTAATTAATGCACTAAAAAGCAGCAATGATGTAACACAATATTTTTTACAGAAAAAAAATCTGAAATGAGTTTCAGTCAGATATGGTGTGCTTGTTTGTCGCCAGCAACTGTACTATAAGTTTTTGCATTTCCTGTGGAATCCTTTTTGCAAGGGGGAAATAATTATTTTTTTTACAGTGCAAAAGAAACAATAGCCCAGCTCATGACTAAAGGTTTAACAACCTGAAACGCATAGATTTTATTGCACTTTGATGTCATGGTATTTTAAAATTACCTTTAATGGATTGTACTTTTGTACTCACACTGAATAAAGTTCAAGATTTGTAAAGACCTGTGGAGCTGGATCCTTTTTTACAAAAGAAAATGTGACTGTTTTCCTCAAAGTATGAGTGTCGTATGGAATTATTTGTTTTTGTAAATCTGTTTTACTAGTCAAAACTTGATATCTGTATGTGTACACTACACTAACACCAATGCATCTGTTGCAGATACTAAATTTGGAAATCTACAGTGGGGGAAATAAGTATTTGATCCCTTGCTGATTTTGTAAGTTTGCAACATCGGGTTACTAAGCGCTGCCCTGCGCTTAGTAACCCGATGTTTACCCTGGTTACCAGGGGACTTCGGCATCGTTGGTCGCTGGAGAGCTGTCTGTGTGACAGCTCTCCAGCGACCACACAACGACTAAACAGCGACGCTGCAGCGATCGGCATCGTTGTCTGTATCGCTGCAGCGTCGCTTAGTGTGAAGGTACCTTTAGCCTATTAATGATGCAATGTAGCGGGCTCACCATGATGCATCCTGTGTGAACAGAGGCCACAGTGTACAGAGCCATCTAGGGCCCAGCCGCACCCTGGAAAAATATACAGTGCACCAAAAACATAACAATGTATGCAAGGTATTGGTCGATATTATGGCCACAATATTTAAGCTGCCAACCCGCGTCAAGGGTCCTTACATATTGGCAGTCCTGATCTAAAAAAACACCATAAGAGGAAAAACCTCCACTATTCTAAACAAAAAAACACCAGTATACAGGCAGAGATGCTTACCTGTTCAAGGCCTCCAACAATTGCACTAACCAAGGTACAGCGGACCCAAAAGATGGACCAGTTCTGGTGCTTTGCCCTGCTCTTCCCACTTGCTCTGTGGTGGTGGCAACTGGGATTCATATTTCTGCACTCATGCTGTCATCTGACTGTGAGGGAACTACAGCGCTCTGACCAGGCGATCAGAGCCGCCGGTGTATCTCGTGCTGTCATGCAGATGACAGAGTGGGAAACACCGGTATGCAGGTGCCATACCCAAACAGTAACATGGATTTCCTGGTGAAGTCCATGTTCGTGGTCCGTGCCCGAACAGTAGGTGTTTGGTACGGACCCCGAACTTTACTGTTCAGGTTCGCCCATCTCTATTCATGTTTGTCAAAAGATAATTATAATATTGTACAAAATGTATGGTGAAAGAAATGGTAGGAATAGCAAAGGTCATGTTAGCGTAAAAGAAAAAAACATGGCTAAGAATGTGGAAGCTGCTTGCAGAAGCACTACCACCACTGGCACATGCCATTTTTGTAACCGTTCTACTAAACGCAGGTCTCAACTGGCCTGCTTTTTCTGGTAAACGTATAAGGCTATGTGCACACACTGCGGATTTTGCTGCGGATCCACAGCGTTTCCGCAACTGCGGATCCGCAGCAGTTTCCCATGCGTTTACAGTACAATGTAAACCTATGGGAAACGCAATCCGCAGTGCACATGCTGCGGAAAAAACGCGCGGAAACGCAGCGGTTTACATTCCGCAGCATGTCAATTCTTTGTGCGGAATCCGCAGCGGTTTTACACCTGCTCCAATACAAAACTGCAGGTGTAAAACCGTAGTGGAATCCGCACAAAAACCGCGGTAAATCTGCAGGAAAAAAGCAGTGCTTTTGACCTGCAGATTTATCAAATCCGCTGCGGAAAAATCCGCAGTGGACTTTTCTACGTGTGCACATACCCTTAGTGGGGAGAAATCAGAGGGTATTAATGCAGATCTGCTATATATCTCTGACAATATGTTACTGTATAAACATACATGACTTGCATCGCTCATTAACTCCTGTTATAAAACAAGTGCAGCAGACTAAACTTTGTAATAAAATAATTAAAAGTATGCAGAGACATACTTGGCAAGTCTAAAAGGACATTCTTTTACATCATATAACAGGATTGAACAGAGCCTTACTCTTGTCAACTCTCTTCCTTATGTTTATTTGATCTGATATCATTCATTACATTTTTGCTTGGGATGTGGTAAGACTTCCTGTCATAATTGAAAACTTATTTAACCCCTTTACCCCAAAGCCTGTTTTCACCTTCCTTACCAGGCCAAATTTTACAATTCTGGCCACTGTCAATTTATGTGGCTATAACTCTGGAACACTTCAACAGTTCCCACTGATTCTGAGACTGTTTCCTCGTGACGTATTGTACCTCATGATAGTGGTAAAATTTGTCCGATAAGACCTGCATTTATTTGTGAAAATATCGGAAATTTGTTGAAAATTTAGCAATTTTCAAACTTTTAATTTTTATGCTTTTAAATCGGAGAGTTATGTCACACAACATAGTTAATAAATAACATTTCCCACATGTTTACTTTACAACAGCACAATTTTTAGAATATAATTTTTCATTTTTCATATTTTTGGGGGCTTACTATACAGAAATACCCAAAGTAGACACCATACTAAAAACTACACCCCTCAAAGTGCTCAAAACCATATTCAAGAAGTTTATTAACCCTCCAGGTGTATCCTAGGAATTCATGGAATTTTGAAAGAAAAAATTACCCTTTAACTTTTTTTCACAAAAATCTTTATTTTTTTTTTATTTTAGCAAGGGTAACAGGAAAAAATGGATCTTAAAACTTGTTGTGCAAGCTCTGCTGATTATGCCAATACCTCACATGTGGAGGAAAACTGTTTTGGGCACACAACAGAGCTTGGAAGGGAAGGAGTGCCATTTGCATTCGGAGAGCCCCTGATGTGCCTAAACAGTGGAAGCCACTCACAAGTGACCTAATTTTGGAAATTATCCCCCTCAGGGAACTGAACTAGATGTGTGTTGACCACCGTTAACCCCCAGGTGCTTCACAGAAGTTTATAATGTTGAGCCTTGAAAATATAAAAATCACATTTTTCACACACAAATGTTTTTAGCCCCACATTTTGCATTTTCACAAGGGTAACATGAGAAATCGTACCATATGATTTCTTGTGCAATTTCTTCTGAGTACGCCGATACCTCATATGTGGGGGAAAACTATTGTTTTGGTGCACAGCAAGGCTCAGAAGGGAAGGAGCGTAGGGATGAGCAAGTATATTCTCGCAGTACTCGAACACAGCAAGTATTTCACCACTCGTCTCTCAATATTCAGATTTCCCGCCCAGCTTGTTAGCGAAATTATATATATATATATATATATATATATATATATATATATATATATATATATATATATATATATATATATATATATCAGTGACACACACATATATATCCATATATATATCTATATATATATCTTTATATTGCATAGAGCTATAGGTAGAAGATTAGCCGGTAATTCATTTGTCAGTGTTACGGGAGTACTGGGTAGACTAAGGCTGGTTACCCGTGTGCCCCTGCAATATCCCTCAGGCTAGGGAAACCCTGTCTGACCCTTTCCCAGAAGTTACAATAAAGGTGTGCATTTCTGGGCCGCCAGGCCTGACCCTGTCTCCTGTTTCAGCCTTAAGCTGAAACCACCACCCGCCACCCAGTGAAGAGACCACACACCAATCCCCACAGAAAGCACAGACAGGGAAAACTGAAAAACGCACCACGCCGCAGACACACAGGAATACACTATAATGTGCACAGGGCAAAACAAGTACAAATAGGAAGGAGGAATATGACAAAGGATTATACACCACCAGATACAATATTCCCACAACAAGACCACCACTCCAGACCGGAATCGCTAGGCACAAAGCACAAGCTATAATCGGCGACGCCCAAAGTCCAGCACGGCTATTTAAAGGCCGTGGGCGTGACCCAGCCTCCTACCAAATTACCAGCTAGATTAACCCCGAGCAAGCTGGATAGTCTAGCCGACGCCACTGAGCGTGTAGTGGACGTATGTGGAATTACCGCTGTCTGTTGGACGCCCTAGTGTGAACATCGTCCAACATGACAGTCAGCTTCTGTAAAATCAATGCAGGAGCCGACAGGATAAGAGACATGGTTTACATACTGTAAATCCATGAAGAATAGTTTGATATCTAGATGTGTGTGACCAATACAATTAGTTTAGTGTGTGTGCAAATTATTGGACTTGTATGTATTTAACCCCTTAAGCCCCGAGGGTGGTTTGCACGTTAATGACCGGGCCAATTTTTACAATTCTGACCACTGTCCTTTTATGAGGTTATAACTCTGGAACGCTTCAACGGATCTTGGCGATTCTGACACTGTTTTCTGGTGACATATTTTACTTCATGATAGTGGTAAACTTTATTCGATATAACTTGCATTTATTTGTGAAAAAAATGGAAATTTGGCGAAAATTTTGAAAATTTCGCAATTTTCCAACTTTGAATTTTTATGCCCTTAAATCACAGAGATATGTCACACAAAATACTTAAGTAACATTTCCCACATGTCTACTTTACATCAGCACAATTTTGGAACCAAAATTTTTTTTTGTTAGGGAGTTAAGGGTTAAAAGTTGACCAGCAATTTCTCATTTTTACAACACCATTTTTTTTTTTTTTTTTAGGGACCACATCTCATTTGAAGTCATTTTGAGGGGTCTATATGATAGAAAATACCCGAGTGTGACACCATTCTAAAAACTGCACCCCTCAAGGTGCTCAAAACCACATTCAAGAAGTTTATTAACCCTTCAGGTGTTTCACAGGAATTTTTGGAATGTTTAAATAAAAATTAACATTTAACTTTTTTTCACACAAAATTTACTTCAGCTGCAATTTGTTTTATTTTACCAAGGGCAACAGGAGAAAATGGACCCCAAAAGTTGTTGTACAATTTGTTCTGAGTATGCTGATACCCCATATGTGGGGGGGGAACCACTGTTTGGGCGCATGGCAGAGCTCGGAAGGAAAGAAGCGCCATTTTACTTTTCAATGAAAAATTGACTGGAATTGAGATGGGACGCCATGTTGCGTTTCGAGAGCCCCTGATGTGCGTAAACATTGAAACCCCCCACAAGTGACACCATTTTGGAAAGTAGACCCCCTAAGGAACTTATCTAGATGTGTGGTGAGCACTTTGACCCACCAAGTGCTTCACAGAAGTTTATAATGCAGAGCCGTAAAACTAAAAAATCATATTTTTTCACAAAAATGATCTTTTCTCCCCCAATTTTTTATTTTCCCAAGGGTAAAAGAAGAAATTGGACCACAAACTTTGTTGTGCAATTTGTCCTGAGTATGCTGATACTCGATATGTGGTGGTAAACGGCTGTTTGGGCGCATGGCAGAGCTCGGAAGGGAAGGAGCGCCGTTTGACTTTTCAATGCAAAATTGACTGGAATTGAGATGGGACACCATGTCGCGTTTGGAGAGCCCGTGATGTGCCTAAACATTAACCCCCCCCACAAGTGACACCATTTTGACCCCCTAAGGAACTTATCTAGATGTGTTTTGAGAGCTTTGATCCCCCAAGTGTTTCACTACAGTTTATAACGCAGAGCCGTGAAAATAAAAATTCTTTTTTTTTTCACAAAAATGATTTATTAGCCCCCAGTTTTGTATTTTCCCAAGGGTAACAAGAGAAATTGAACCCCAAAAGTTGTTGTCCAATTTGTCCTGAGTACGCTGATACCCCATATGTGGGGGGAACCACTGTTTGGGCGCATGGCAGAGCTCTTAAGGGAAGGAGCGCCATTTGGAATGCAGACTTAGATGGATTGGTCTGCAGGCGTCACGTTGCATTTGTAGAGCCCCTGATGTAACCAAACTGTAGAAACCCCCCAAAAGTGACCCCATATTGGAAACTAGACCTCCCAAGGAACTTATCTAGATATGTTGTGAGAACTTTGAACCCCCAAGTGTTTCACTACAGTTTACAACGCAGAGCCGTGAAAATAAAAAATCTTTTTTTTCCCACAAAAATGATTTTTAGCCCCCCAAATTTTTATTTTCCCAAGGATAACAAGAGAACTCAAACCCCAAAAGTTGTTGTCTAATTTGTCCCGAGTACGCTGATACCCCATATGTTGGGGTAAACCCCTGTTTGGGTGCACGGGAGAGCTCGGAAGGGAAGGAGCACTGTTTTACTTTTTCAACGCAGAATTGGCTGGAATTGAGATCGGACACCATGTCGCGTTTGGAGAGCCCCTGATGTGCCTGAACAGTGGAAACTCCCCAATTCTAACTGAAACCCTATTCCAAACACACCCCTAACCCTAATCCCAACGGTAACCCTAACCACACCCCTAACCCTGACACACCCCTAACCCTAATCCCAACCGTAAATGTAATCCAAACCCTAACCCTATCTTTAGCCCCAACCCTAACCCTATCTTTAGCCCCAACCCCAACCCTAACTTTAGCTCCAACCCTAGCCCCAACCCTAACCCTAGCCCTAATCCTAATGGGAAAATGGAAATAAATACATTTTTTTAATTTTATTATTTTTCCCTAACTAAGGGGGTGATGAAGGGGGGGTTTGATTTACTTTGATAGCTTTTTTTTATATCGGATTTTTATGATTGGCAGCTGTCACACACTAAAAGACGCTTTTTATAGCAAAAAAGTTTTTGCGTCTCCACATTTTGAGACCTATAATTTTTCCATATTGTGGTCCACAGAGTCATGTGAGGTCTTGTTTTTTGCGGGACCAGTTGACATTTTTATTGTTAACATTTTCGGGCACATGACATTTTTTTGATCGCTTTTTATTCTGATTTTTGTGAGGCAGGATGACCAAAAACCAGCTATTCATGAATTTCTTTTGGGGGAGGCATTTATACCGTTCCACATTTGGTAA